>NC_080726.1:24808204-24945704 GCF_019097595.1 Hemibagrus wyckioides
TCGCTACAGACCTCCAAACTTCATGTGGCCTTCAGATTAGCTCAAGAACAGTGCGCAGAGAGCTTCATGGAATGAAGCCGAGCAGCTGCATCCAAGCCATACATCACCAAGTGCAATGCAAAGCGTCAGATGCAGTGGTGTAAAGCACGCCGCCACTGGACTCTAGAGCAGTGGAGACGCGTTCTCTGGAGTGACGAATCGCGCTTCTCCATCTGGCAATCTGATGGACGAGTCTGGGTTTGGCGGTTGCCAGGAGAACGGTACTTGTCTGACTGCATTGTGCCAAGTGTAAAGTTTGGTGGAGGGGGGATTATGGTGTGGGGTTGTTTTTCAGGAGCTGGGCTTGGCCCCTTAGTTCCAGTGAAAGGAACTCTGAATGCTTCAGCATACCAAGACATTTTGGACAATTCCATGCTCCCAACTTTGTGGGAACAGTTTGGAGCTGGCCCCTTCCTCTTCCAACATGACTGTGCACCAGTGACCAAAGCAAGGTCCATAAAGACATGGATGACAGAGTCTGGTGTGGATGAACTTGACTGGCCTGCACAGAGTCCTGACCTCAACCCGATAGAACACCTTTGGGATGAATTAGAGCGGAGACTGAGAGCCAGGCCTTCTCGTCCAACATCAGTGTGTGACCTCACAAATGCGCTTCTGGAAGAATGGTCAAAAATTCCCATAAACACACTCCTAAACCTTGTGGACAGCCTTCCCAGAAGAGTTGAAGCTGTTATAGCAGCAAAGGGTGGACCGACGTCATATTGAACCCTATGGATTAGGAATGGGATGTCACTTAAGTTCATATGCGAGTCAAGGCAGGTGAGCGAATACTTTTGGCAATATAGTGTATGTGAGAGGGAGTCAGTGGTTCATAAGATCATTTAGAATGTGTAAGTAAATGATTATTAAACAATTTAAATGTACATTTGTACATCTAATTATTTAGATGCACTGTTACTGAGTGTTAATAAATGCTTTATAAACACGTATTCCTAATATAAATCATGATTAATTCAGCTAGTTAAAAAGTGTTTCCTGCTTGTTAGTTAACTATATTTGTGATCTCATCTAAAGCGAGGACTATCTATGTCTTGTAAAGCAATTGCAAAGGCGCTTTAAAGCTCAGTTATCTTCTCAACAGAAACAGGAAACAAACACAGCAAAGATTGATAGAGTACATGAAATATTTATTTAAAGACGCAGAAATGGAACTGAAAAACTTTACATTTGAAATAAAAATACAATAACTGTAAGGACTCGCCGGAGGCGAAAGATGTAGGATCCATCAGCAGCTTTATTAAATCCGAATTAGCAAACAAAGACGTGAGTCAGGAAACAGCGAATGTCAAAACCGGAAATCAAACACTAGGCAAACAAAACCGAAATCACAAAACAAGCTCAACAACATAGGAGAAACAGGTAATCCAAGGCTTGGTATGTCTAACAAGAACGATACTTCGCGTGGAATGCAGTGTGCTTGCTGCTAAAATAGCTGAAAATCTCGGAAGTGTTCTTCATAGGTGTTTCAGAATTCGGGAGAGGGCTCCTTCTGGTGCTCTGAAGTCAGAGGAGACATTACAATAACTCTGCAGTAAAATGAAATTAAACCTTAGCAATCTATTATAAAAATAAATTTCTGCAGTGTAAACATTGCTGAATAAAAATATACCACTGTCAACACTGGATCACAGATGTGCCAAAGTACAACAATAAATATATAAAATAATAAATGTTAAAGAACATCACTGCGTATCATGGATGAGTTTTGGTTCACTTTTGTTTTAGGGGCAGCAGCTTTCCAGAAGCCTTAAGGGCTGTGATCTTCTATAGCTGGATCCTCCTGAATTGCAGCAGCACATTGTGTGGTAAATGCTTAAAGTCTTATTTGACTGCTGTGGTTTTTAGGCAGTTCCTGATACTTGATACTTGGCACAGTGAAAAACAGCTCTGTGATTGGAGTATTGACTACCACTTTGACTACCACTTTGAAAGCAACTGACATGATCCCTCTTCTATTGAAGTGGTGAAGATTTTTTTTTTGTTTTGGACCACCACTTGCTGTGGGTTTTGACCACCTCAGTTACACCCAGACAATATCAGTACAGTCCAACATTAAATGCTTAAATTAAGCCCATGAATAAGTCATATGCACTTTCTTGGCTGTGAATTCTTATGTTTGTTTGTTTGTTTGTTTGTTTATCGACCGAGTTGTGCAAATATTAATATTTGATAACTTTATTTAACAAAGAATATTTCTAATAGGGATCATTGATATAGTTTGCTGTACCTTCTACCGGGAACTAATTGGGAGCTTATGAAACTATGATTTAATGCATAAAATTAGCATTCTATTTTCTCTGACATGTCTTCGCTTCAATATCCTTTGACTTCTACCCATACTTTTTCCCTTATGCCTTCCTTTGCGTACTCTTCTTCTTTCTGTCCCCCTGTAATGAGGATGTCTTAGAGGAGGAGTCAGACATTGTATCAGTGGATGACTCATCTGCGCTGTCTTTAGAGGAATTTGAAGGCAATGAAGTTGCCTGCATGGAACCTGTGTCCCCTCTTTAAAATAGCTTTTAAAATAGATACAAATACATATATAAGACCCACAGCTATCAGCACATGGCACATAGGGACACAAAGCTAAACTCACATAATAAGGTCACTGTACTGTAATTTTAATACATGTTGTCTGTAGGGAGACTTACCTGATGCCATTTGCTCTTTTAAATAGTCTCTCTCCTTGGTCAGCTCATCAATCTTCTCCTTTTGCCACTTTACTCTGAGCTTACCCATCTCCAACTCATGGGATTTTCTTTTCTCAGCTAGCTGTGCCGTGGCCATGGACACACCTGGTTGGAAGTAATTGTACATTATTCAATGGATTTAGAACGTTCCGGTAACTTTACTATTGTCTAACAAACTCTCATCCCGCCTCCCCCCTGTATATTACACAAAGAGTGTAGGGAAATGGCATTACAAAAGTCCCCTGTTGACAACTAGGCTTCTGCATGCCTGAGGATGCATACAGTACACTGTGTCACAGTGCTTCCACAATTAAATTTTTGCAATTAAATGTGCAAAATATTTTATATGATTTTATATGATGTTTATTTTTGCATTAAAGTTTTACAGTTCCATTTCTGCATCTTTAAGTAAATATTTCTATGTACTGTATCACTCTGCTGTGTTTGTTTCCTGTTTCTGTTGAGAAGACTTTAAATCTCCTTTGCAATTGCTTTACAAGGCATAGATAGTCCTGCTTTAGATGAGCTCACAAAAATAAATAACTAACAAGAAGTAAATGCTTTTGCTGAATTAACAGTACATCTAAATAATTAGATGTATAAATGTACATAAAAATTGTTTAATAATCATTTACTTACACATTCCAAATGATCTTATGAACCACTGACACCCCCTCAATAACTGGTTTATATAAGATTTAATACTTATATTAAAAAGTATTAAGTATTTACTCATGCTTAACTAATGCTCAGTAGTGTGTTGTTATAAAACATTATCCTTCTAACTAATGAATTGGTTTTGATAGTATTTTGCTCTTCTCTCTCACTCTGCACACAGGCTCCACAGTGGTTGGATAGCGACTCATGTCAGAAGTGTGAACAGCCGTTTTTTTGGAACATTAAGCAAATGTGGGACACTAAGACCCTTGGTCTCCGACAAGTATGTTGCTAAGAGTACTATTGCTAAGAATGAATGCACATAATGATCCCCATGTTTTAGTTTTTGAAAAAGCTTTTTTGTGTTTTGACCAATATTTTATCAAAAGTAAATATTTATTTGCAATATTTCCTGTCTAGAGGAAGCCCTTTTAGTTTCACATAAATTGTGTAATACTGATTTCACCCTACCATTTGTTTGTGAGTAAGGCTCATTTTGTTCAGTGTGAAGGAGACTGAGAAACTGTTCTGATCATTCTTTTAACATTTTATTCTGTTGTAAGTTTCTGTGCAAACATTTCTGGAGCTCAACATATGTAGATAGCTCATGTTTTTTTGTTTACTGGTTGAATGTGCTACAAGGTTTTAAACATACAGTATCTCACAAAAGTGAGTACATCCCTGACACTTTTGTAAATATTTTATTATATCTTTTCATGTGACAACACTGAAGAAATGCCACTCTGTTCCAATGTACAGTAGTGAGTGTCCAGCCTGTATAACAGTGTAAATTTGCTGTCCCCTCAAAATAACTCAACACACAGCCATTAATGTCTAAACCGTTGGCAACAAAAGTGACTACACCCCTAAGTGGAAATGTCCAAATTGGGCCCAATTAGCCATTTACCCTCCCCGGTGTCATGTGACTCGTTAGTGTCTCAGGTGTGAATGGGGAGTAGGTGTGTTAAGTTTGGTGTTATCGCTCTCACACTCTCTCATACTGGTCACTAGAAGTTCAACGTGGCACCTCATGGCAAAGAACTCTCTGAGGATCTGAAAAAAAGAATTGTTGCTCTGCATAAAGATGGCCTAGGCTATAAGAAGATTGCCAAGACCCTGAAACTGAGCTGTAGCACGGTGGGCAAGACCATACAGCGGTTTTACAGGACAGGTTCCACTCAGAACAGGCCTCACCATGGTCCACCAAAGAAGTTGAGTGCATGTGCTCAGTGTCATATCCGGAGGTCGTCTTTGGGAAATAGATGTATGAGTGCTGCCAGCAGTGCTGCAGAGATTGAAGGGGTGGGTGGTCAGCCGGTCAGTGCTCAGACCATACGCCGCACACTGCATCAAATTGGTCTGCATGGCTGTCATCCCAGAAGGAAACCTCTACTAAAGATGATGCACAAGAAAGCCCACATAGTTTGCTGAAGACAAGCAGACTAAGGACATGGATTACTGGAACCATGTCCTGTGGTTCGATGAGACCAAGATAAACTTATTTGGTTAAGATGGTGTTAAGTGTGTGTGGTGGCAACCAGGTGAGGAGTACAAAGACAAGTGTGTCTTGCCTGCAGTCAAGCATGGTGGTGGGAGTGTCATGGTCTGGGCCTGCATGAGTGCTGCCGGCACTGGGGAGCTACAGTTCATTGACGGAACCATGAATGCCAACATGTACTGTGACATACTGAAGCAGAGCATGATCCCCTCCCTTCGGAGACTGGGCCACAGGGCAGTATTCCAACATGATAACGGCCCCAAACACACCTCCAATATGACCACTGCCTTGCTAAAGAAGCTGAGGTAAAGGTGATGGACTGGCCAAGCATGTCTCCAGACCTAAACCCTATTGAGCATCTGTGGGGCCTCCTCAAACGGAAGGTGGGGGAGCGCAAGGTCTCTAACATCCACCAGCTCTGTGATGTCATCATGGAGGAGTGGAAGAGGACTCCAGTGGCAACCTGTGAAGCTCTGGTGAACTCCATGCCCAAGAAGGTTAAGGCAGTGCTGGAAAATAATGGTGGCCCCACAAAATATTGACACTTTGGGCCCAATTTGGACATCTCCACTTAGGGGTGTAGTCACTTTTGTTGCCAACGGTTTAGACATTAATGGCTGTGTGTTGAGTTATTTTGAGGGGACAGCAAATTTACACTGTTATACAGGCTGGACACTCACTACTGTACATTGGAGCAGAGTGGCATTTCTTCAGTGTTGTCACATGAAAAGATATAATAAAATATTTACAAAAATGTGAGGGGTGTACTCACTTTTGTGAGACACTGTATACTGGAAAAACAAGCACTGACATGGTAATGTGGCACTAACTGTCTTCAAGCATAGATGTTTTTGGGTGTGGCATGATCTCGTACTTCTTTGTTGTAGCACCATTGCAGGAAATGTGGGAAGGCAGTTTGTGGGAAGTGTAGCTCTAAACATTCAACCTACCCCATCATGGGATTTGAGTTCCAGGTGCGAATGTGTGATGACTGCTACAACACAATCAAAGAGGAAGAGTAAGTATTCAAAAGTCATTACCACCACTATTTCATCCCATACATACACCCCATCATGTTTCAAACACCTCTTGGGGTGTGTGTGTGTGTTTGCAGTCGAGTGCCTATGGCTATGTTCCATGAAGGGAAGCACAACATATCTCATATGGACATTGACAGTTCTAGAGGCCTGATGGTCACCTGCGGGAGTGACCGTATTGTTAAGGTAGCGACTATACTTTTGTATTTTTATATATTGTTATTTATATTTGGGTTATTTATATTAGGCTGGGGTTGTAGCGGTCTGTAGCTTGCATCAGGAGCCTCACACAGCATAATATACTGCAGAATAAATAAATATTGGCCCAACTTTATCTGATTTGTTATTTCCACAGATATGGGATATGATCCAGCTGGTTGGCTATAACATTTCAACAGGCTCTCACTGAGTAATAGAAGCACTTAGAAGGCCCATTACAGGAGCTCGTCAAGTATGAATCCACAAACCCTGCCCTGTAGTTATATTTCTGTATGTCTGTGTTATTCTAGTCATTTTTGTCATCAGTGTTGTCTGAATTGTGCTTATTCCTCTCTCTCTGTGTGTGCGCGTGTGTGCGTGTGCGCGTGTGTGCGCGCGTGTGTGTGCGGAGCCCTTGTCCAAGCATGTTGATTCTCTCTCTTTCTCTCTCTCTCTCCCTCCCTCCTCCTCCTTGCCTTATTATACTCAGGTGAAGAAGTTCTATTTATAATAGTTCTATTCAGACTCTAAAAATAGAGACCGATAAAGTGGTTTCATTGCAGTTCGTACTATGTTGCCACAGAAAGTTAAGCAAAAAATGCAAGGCACGACTCATCTTAAGATTAAGTTAAGATTGAGTTAAGATTGCTGAAAAACTTAACTCTTAAATGTAAGATTTATCTGAAAGGTTGATCATTCAACAGAGAGCTCTCTGTTATAAAACAATTGTTTTTATTGAGATCAGGTAGGTGATAATATCAGTTGAGGAGGACTGGTGCATAGTTGGTATTCCAATTTATTTAAAAGGTCTTCAGTAGAAATGAGGTCAGGTCAAGTTATTCAAGGATTTTTTTTTTTCTTCTAAATGTTGTGTGCTAAAATGCCAGGAGCAGTTTCAGATGTTCGCAATCAGTCTGTCTGGCACAACCAACCATACCATGATCAAAGTCTGATCTCACACTTTTCTTCATTCTGCTGTTGACATTTATTTTAGCTCGTGACCTGTATCTACATGATGTTATGCATTTTGATTCTGCCACATGATTGGATGATAATTGTATGAATGATATGCAGGTGCTACTAACAAGTGCCCAGTGTATATATAATACAGCCTGCCTCTCTCTCTCTCTCTCTCTCTCTCTCTCACTCACATACTTTTTGCTTATTGCCCTCTCTTTAACTGAACTTTTTTTTTCTGTAAAAATGTCCTTGAGAAAGCTGTATCTGTTATGCTTTATATATGGGCTATTTGATAAAGCATTTTACTAACCCAACCATCATAGACCATTTTGAACATAGGACATTTTGATATTTTCTGGTCATATTAAAGAAAGGCATTATTTAATGTAACTGAATTTATGTGGACTCGGTCACACTGATGACACTTGGATGTTTTGTAAACTCTAGAAAAGGATGCAGTCATTTCAAGAAGTTTGCAATGACCTTAGTACAGTATCAAAATTGAAATTGTTTGTGTTGCAGGATAAAGATTTTGGAGTGCAATTGTCAGAAAAAAAAGCTCTGTCTTCATAAACTGTTCTTGTATATTAAACACTAATTGATCAGCTTTGATCTTTGACTCAGTTTATGTTCAACATTCTGCAGATTAGTTTTAAATAGTGTGTTATATATATATATATATATATATATATATATATATATATATATATATATATATATATATATATATATATATATATATATAAAAATAGTGTGTGTATATATGTATGTATATATATGTATATGTATACAGTAATACCTTGACTTACGAGTTTAATTCGTTCTGTGACCGAGCTCGTATATCAAATTAAATTTCTCCATTAAAATGAATTGAAATGCTATTAATCCGTTCCAGCCCCCAAAAACCACACCAATTTTTTTTGTGTTTTTTAAATAAGAAAAATGTACTTTATACATAACAAATAATGTACAAAAAAATAATAATACATAATAAAAGAGAATGTGAAGAAATAAACTGGTTTTATTAAGTGTATTTACGTTGAAGATCAGAGGAAGATGCTGTTGGAGGTGGGAGGAGATTGGTGGAGGAGGGTGGCGGAGTTTTTCATTTCGTGCTCTATCGCTTAACGTACTCGCTACACACTTAATGCTACAATTAATTGCTAAATTTAACTTACACACTATGCTACACTTTATCGCTAAACTTAATTGCTACTTTTTTTTTTTTCTTCCACTTCACTTAATCATCTTCTTCACTGACTTTTGCCTTTTTCTCCACACTTTCCTCGCTTTCACTTGCAGGGCGTTTCAATAAAAACCTGTCCAGGGAGGTTTGTTTCTTCCTCCCTTTCAAAATGTTTGGAAAATGAGTGAGGAAGTGTCGTTACACAGCGCCAATGCACGACCTGGAGAGATAACTACGTGTCTGACCGCTCGCTGGGCTACCAAGTGACGGGTGGAGTAGGCTCGCTCGCTTGTCACTCAGATCTCGGCTCGTATCTTAAAGCAAAAAATCGACCAAGCGACGGCTCGTATCTCGGAAAACTTGTAAGTTGAGTCACTCGTAAGTCAAGGTTTCACTGTGTATATATAACCTACTTCTTCTTTGGGCTTTTCCCTTCAGGGGTGGCCACAGTGAATCATCTCTCTCCACCTATCCCTGTCTTCTGCATCCTCAACACTTGCACCCACTAGCTTCATATCCTCATTTATTCCATCCATATACCTCCTCTTTGGCCTTCCTCTTTTCCTCCTGCCTGGCAGCTCCATGTCCAACATTCTCCTGCCAATATACTCACTCTCTCCTCTGAGCATGTCCAAACCATCTTAATCTATCCTCCCTAACTTTGCCCCCCAAACGTCCAACATGAGACTGTCCCTCTGATGTACTTGTTCCTAATCCTGTCCAACCGTGTCCCTCCCAAAGAGAACCTCAACATCTTCAGCTCTGCTACCTCCAGCTCTGATTCCTGCCTATATATATATTGTGGAAAAATATTTCGGTTCACACGAGAAAGGTTCACTATCTATCACTACTCTGTTAACACTTTGTAATTATCTGACTCCTAACTCCACATTGACCCGACAGCTCAGCTTGTGGAAGACTCTAACTAAAGAATTCATGCAGACTGGATGACTGCAGATACAAGGTTTTATTTGCAATCAGCGTTGATGCAAGTATTGAGGTGCTCACGCATGAACATCCCAACAACCTCTAAAATGGCATCTCCAAGCACAGTCTTTTTATTCATTTTCCTTCTCTCTCCAAATGTAACATGTCACCAGCTCCCTGCTGAGAAAGTCCCACCTATTTTTCTTTTGAAACAGCTCATTTGAACACAGAGGACAGCATGGGTAAGTTCCCAGGTCCACGGCTCCATCATTTGTCACTTAATTTTAATTATCATAAGTTTCCCACCAAATTTTGTACTATCTGTTCTCTCATGTATCCTTTTCAGCACATTCAACCCTAGATCTCTCTCCTGGAACCATCATTGTCCTTCAAGGCGCCCTATTTGCGCTCAGGGATGAGCTTTATTCTCCTTGAGGTGTCAACACACCATTGACTTGGCAAGATGTCTTTGGGCATGGCTCCAACCCTGGCTGCTCCAATTTTTGATATTTCTGTCCAAAATGTTCCTACTGCTGAAAAGGCCTGTCAAACTGATATCACCAATACAGCTACTCGCTCTTCTCAGGCCGTGCAGACTGTATTCAAGGCTAACAAACACACCCAGGCCTCTCGGGCCTGGTTATTTTACACAAGTTCAAACAAGAATCCATTCATATACACTATAAACTATAAAATTATTTCCCACAAGAGATATATATATCTATATATATATATATCTATCTATCTATATATATCTATCTATCTATATCTATCTATCTATATATCTATATATATCTATATATATCTATATATATCTCACAAAAGTGAGTACACCCCTCACATTTTTGTAAATATTTTATTATATCTTTTCATGTGACAACACTGAAGAAATGCCACTCTGCTCCAATGTACAGTAGTGAGTGTCCAGCCTGTATAACAGTGTAAATTTGCTGTCCCCTCAAAATAACTCAACACACAGTCATTAATGTCTAAACCGTTGGCAACAAAAGTGACTACACCCCTAAGTGGAAATGTCCAAATTGGGCCCAAAGTGTCAATATTTTGTGTGGCCACCATTATTTTCCAGCACTGCCTTAACCCTCTTGGGCATGGAGTTCACCAGAGCTTCACAGGTTGCCACTGGAGTCCTCTTCCACTCCTCCAAGAGGACATCACAGAGCTAGTGGATGTTAGAGCTCCCCCACCTTCCTTTTGAGGAGGCCCCACAGATGCTCAATAAGGTTTAGGTCTGGAGACATGCTTGGCCAGTCCATCACCAAGGCAGTGGTCATCTTGGAGGTGTGTTTGGGGTTATCATCATGTTGGAATACTGCCCTGTGGCCCAGTCTCTAAAGGCGTCATCTTTAGTAGAGGCTTCCTTCTGGGACGACAGCCATGCAGACCAATTTGATGCAGTGTGCGGCGTATGGTCTGAGCACTGACCGGCTGACCCCCCACCCCTCTGACAGGCTGACTCCCCACCCCTTCAATCTCTGCAGCACTGCTGGCAGCACTCATACGTCTATTTCCCAAAGACAACCTCCGGATATGACACTGAGCACATGCACTCAACTTCTTTGGTGGACCATGGCGTCCTGTTCTGAGTGGAACCTGTCCTGTAAAACCGCTGTATGGTCTTGCCCACCGTGCTGCAGCTCAGTTTCAGGGTCTTCTATCTTCTTATAGCCTAGGCCATCTTTATGTAGAGAAACAATTCTTTTTTTCAGATCCTCAGAGAGTTCTTTGCCATGAGGTGCCACGTTGAACTTCCAGTGACCAGTATGAGAGAGTGTGAGAGCGATAACACCAAATTTAACACACCTGCTCCCCATTCACACCTGAGACACTAACGAGTCACATGACACCGGGGAGGGTAAATGGCTAATTGGGCCCAATTTGGACATTTCCACTTAGGGGTGTAGTCACTTTTGTTGCCAACGGTTTAGACATTAATGGCTGTGTGTTGAGTTATTTTGAGGGGACAGCAAATTTACACTGTTATACAGGCTGGACACTCACTACTGTACATTGGAACAGAGTGGCATTTCTTCAGTGTTGTCACATGAAAAGATATAATAAAATATTTACAAAAATATGAGGGTTGTACTCACTTATGTGAGATACTGTATATACACTACTCAAAGAAAGTTAAGGATATTGGGCTTTCGGGTGAAATTTCAGGATGCACCTAAAATGCACTATAACCTTTACAGGTGAACTTAATTTGACCTTCTCTACACTTTTGAATGCACATGTCCAACTGTTCAGTGTTTCAGTACTTTTTGCAGAACTTGCTGTTCTCTAACAAGGTGCTTAATGGCAAAATTCACAACTGGTGTTTGATCCATGAATCCACCAATAAATTTTCTGGTTCAATTAGAATTGGTATTTAAACAGTCCTCTTCATCATGCTGTTCATATTTTGACATCATGAGACCAAGACCACACCTAACAATTGATCAACAGAACCTCACCATTGTGAGGCTTCAAACAGGATGTTCTCAGAGGGAAGTGGCCACTGAGCTTAGAGTGTCAGAGTGTCATCAGCAGGTTGCAACAGAGATACAGAGAGACTGGAAGAGTCACAGAAAGGCATAGAAGTGGACGTCCTTTGGCCACATCCCACGTTGATGACCATTTCATTGTGAACAGTGCGGCACCCATGAACCGAAACCAAATAAAAATCTAAAGGCTATTAAGGTGAGGTTGTTGAAGACAGTTTCATGTCACAGTACAGTTGGGCAACCATGTCTCACCCTCACTCACCCTCAGCACTGGAGCCCCCCAGGGCTGTGTTCTGAGCCCCCTGCTGTACTCTCTGTACACCTATGACTGTTTGGCCACTTCTAGCTCCAAAAACATCATTAAGTTTGCAGACGATACTGTGGTGGAGGGCCTGATCTCCAACAACGACGAGACGGCCTACCTAGAGGAGGTTAGAAACCTGAAATTATGGTGCCAGGTCAACAATCTCCTCCTGAACATCAGCAAGACTAAGGAGCTGATAGTGGACTTCAGCACCAAGCAGGAGAGAAATTACCAGCCCCTCACTATCAACTGGTCCCCAGTGGAGAGAGTGGACAGTTTCCTGTACCTAGGTGTTTACATCACGCAGGACCTGTCATGTCAACACCCTGCTGAAGAAGGCCCAGCAGCGTCTTTATCATCTTAGACGCCTAAAGGACTTTAAACTGCCCTCAAAGATGCTAAAGACATTCTACACCTGCATCATTGAGAGCATCCTGACAAGAAGTATCTCAGCCTGGTTTGGAAACAGCACCAAACAGGACAGGCAAGCTCTCCAGAGGGTGGTGCAATCAGCCGAGCGTACCATTCGCACCGAGCTTCCCAATCAGTGTCGTATAGTGAGCCTCAAGGAGTTTTACCAGTCTGTGTAGTTTGAATTTTATTGTACTGTTGAATGTTTGTGCAATAGCTGGAGTAACATTAGCCTTTGTTTGGAATGAACCTCACCTCTTTTTAGCTGATGAAGCTTCAGCTTTAGCTCTATCAAACCCCTCATTATCCCTAATGTGTTGTCTTTTAAGGGGTTACCCCTCAGATTAGTTTTAGTTAGAGTTTAAGTGGTAGTACAAAATTTACTAATTGCAGTTCTGTTTGGTTGTTGCTGTATAATTGTTTTTATCGTCTGCTGCCTATTATTGGCTGATACATCGGTGCATTCCATACACACACACATGTAAATAAGTATTTAGACCCTTTATTCAGAACACCATTATCTGCAGATACAGCTGGGTAAGTCTTTTCAAAGCCATTCCAGCATCTTGACTTTGGGGAGTTGTCCTGCTGAAAGGTGAACCTTCCTCAGACCGCATGTTTATGTTGCATTTTGGAGCAGGCTTAATTCATTAAGGACATCTTTGTATTTAGCTCCTTTCCCAGTCCCTGCAAACTCTTTTCTAGATCTCAACACAAGTTGACCACAGAGGTTTACAAACCTCTACATGGCTTGGATTTTGAGATTTTGGTTGGAAACTTGAATGCCTCTCTAGAACATGAATTTACCACAGGCTCGAGGCAAGTAGTAGAAATATGAAGCAAGCTGCACCTCAGCTGAATTTGGAGTGCCTTATGGTCTGAATGCTTAGTAGTACATTAATTATATCAATACTAAGTAATACATTTCCAAAGGTCTTTTAGCTATGTTATTATTGATTATTTTTGTGTTGATTAATGACAATGTATGTTATCCATTTCAAAATAAATATATCATACACACAGTAAAATCAGCAGTGTTAATCAAGCAGTGTTATTCTTAATCTTTACTCTTAAGGAGTTAACTCAACAACAAATAGTGAAAGATACTCCTAGTATCTTTGCAACTTGACATGTTAGTGCTAGTATAAGTAGGTGTTTGAAATTCAACCTGTTGGTAAGGAGTGACGATTGGATGCTGCCTCTCCACAAGCCTCTGATGGCCAATCAAATCAGTCTGTCTTCATCCATTAACTCCAGTGACTCACAGGATACAGTCATTAGTGAAGAAAGCTTCTCCAGCAAACGGACGAGGCTAGATGTTGAAGCTAAAAAGGTGGGTATCAAATTTTAAGTACTTTTACTTTTTAGGGGGGGAAAGGGGAAAATTTTTTATTTTTAAAAATTAATATGAATTTGATATTTTTGATTTTGATTATTTATGAGACTTATGATTTTTAGGACTGATTTATATATAGTTTTTATTTTATTTAGTGACCTCTCTTCTATAATACTTCTGTTGCATCTGATCCCACCTTCTGCCCAAGGCCAGAAAATACCAGGAAAGGTGGCTCTCAAGTAGAGAAACACGTTGTTGTCTTCAAGAAGGTTTGTTTTGTTTTTTTTCTTTTATTTATTTTTCTGTTTTATATTTAACATATCCGTGATGGATCTCTTCAATCTCTTCCGTGATGGATCTCTTCAATTTGCTTGGTTTTCTCAGAGTGGAGCAAACATTGAGGAGCATCTTCAAGAAATCACAGCTATTGCTCAGCCCTACATCCTGGCCATGAGACCTCAGATGAATCCAGTTCACCAGTACTTCATCGTTTTTTTTATCAGCATGTCATTCCATGCAAGTCAATCTCTTCTCTTGGTGCCTTTGACGAGCTGTTTAAGGCACACTTTGTTTTTGGCACCTCTTAGAACATTATGCTACACAACATGTACACTTTCATTCAGACCACTGTGTACAACATAGATGTTGCCAACGTGAAAGAGAGTCCTCATGTTGCTGAGGTTAGAGCAGGGCTGCTTAGCTGGGTGCCTTAAGTTTGTCTGCCCTCATGAAGTGTTTTGTTTGTCAGTTGTCAGTTATATGGTACAAAATTGTTTCTTAGGCACTTCAGATTAGTTCATGGTTTTGTTCCTAGAAAGAATTTTCACCTTAAATGTATAGAGGCAGGGTGTAGTTCTGTGTTTGGTACTTTTTCAGGTTTTAGAAAACATTTGAATACAAAACATACTGAGCAAAGTGACCAGAATTTTGACACCATTGACAACCGTGAGGCAGAGGACAAATTAGTACTGAAACATTTGATCAGATTGTCAGTGTTGGAGAGGTGGCCACAAGATCTGTATTGTTAATGTCAAATAAGTGCACTTTGGATATGTGTGCGTCTGCTGTTGCACAACTAAACATTGCTGGGTTAAGTCAGTCTGCTATAAGTGGTTTTGTTTCATCTATGGAGGAAATAGTTTTTGAGATTCACATTCAGGCCCAGGATGCAGCTTTGCTCTGTCTGTCTCCACATGACATTACTACTAAAAGGAAAATAGAAAGTTCAATTCAACATTTTGAAAATCCACTTACTTTGTTAAATTCAGAAGCTAAACGAAAGAGACTTTTTACAGAGAAATGGGGAACTGTTGAACCAATCGAAATAGTGCTTGGCACAAGCACTAAAGTCTGCATCTTACGGATTTGTTTAAACCCAGGCATGTTCCAAAGGAAGGTGTTTATGTTGACTTAAGTGATGCGGCACATTTTAATCGTAATCCTTTATTTTGTACAGAAAAATATGCCTTACAAATTCAGTTATTTTAGGATGATTTTGAGACCGCTAGTCCATTAGGTTCCAAAAAAGGTGTACACAAATTGGGTGCTATCTATTTTACAGTAAGGAATTCCCCCCCATTTTTAACTCCTCAATGGATAATATTCATTTATGTGCCTTCTTTCATGCACAGGATATTAAATGGTAATGGTTTTAATTCTATAATCGAGCCTCTAGTATATGATCTAAAAGTGCTTGAGATTGAGGGGGTTAAGAATCAAGTAACTGGAAGTTGTGTTAGGGGTACACTTGTTCAAGTCACAGGGGATAGCCTTGGCCCACACAGCTTATTATGTTTTCTGGGGTCATTTGGGGCTCAATATTGCTGTTGTGTCTGTATTTGAGAAAGATCGCTTTCAGTTTGTGTTTTCTGAAGATAACCCCGAGGTTGTACTAAGAACAACTGAGATGCATGCTCTGCACTGTAAAATTTTACAAGATGACTCTACACTACCTCATGTTTATAGCATCAAACAGCTTTTAGAAGGAGTCACTCAGCTATAGGTAAAGCTTGTTCTGCTGTACATTCAGCATAATTTTCTGAGTGCTGATGATCTTGCTGGTAGAATACATGCTTTTGATTATGGTTACAATCAGCAGAGGAACCATCCTCCAGTGGTCAAATTGCTTGGTGGAACGATTTGGGATTTGGCCATCCAATCTTGGTGCTTGTTGCGCAACATGCCTCTGTTATTTGGTGATTTAGTGCAGAGAGATGAAAAACACTGATATCTTTTGCTTTTACTTCTGCAGATTGTTAACATCGTATTTTCACCAGTCCTAACAGAAGGCATGACCATTTATCTTAAACATATCACCAGCTATTTAAAAAATTATTTCCTGAAAAAAATCTGTTTCCAGAGCATCACATAATGATACATTACCCACAGTGTATAAGACAAATTGGACCAATTCTGCACATGTGGTGTATGTGTTATGAAGCTAAACACAAATTCTTTAAAACACAATTAAAAAGCTTCAAAAACATCACCAAAACACTAGCCAAAAAGCACCAGAGTTGTATGGCAATGCACTGGGAGTCTTTTAGCCAGTACAGATTGACTCTTGGTCCAGGGAAGATGGTAGAACTCAGTGGACCTAAAGGTGGTATGGACATGGCTTCCAGACTAGGAGTAGAAATATCAGAACTTGTTTATTCTGTAAAGTGGATCAAACGTTATGGCACAGAGTATCGCCCTGACTTTATTATCTGTACAGAAGTAGCATGTGAGATGCCAGTGTTTTGTAAGATCAAGGCTATTGCTGTGAAAGATGAAAATGTACCGTTATGTGGAACACTGATGGAAACACTCTGTTTTGATGACCATTACCATGCATTTACAGTCAGGCTGCATCCAGATAAAGTTTTAAAGGTAGTGAATGTTAATGAGCTGTGTTATTTCAAACCATTTGATGTTCAAATGAAATTTTGTACCACAGATTTTGCACTGCATATAGTGCCCTATTGCCATTTTATATGCAGATGTGATGTTTTTTGTGCATGTGTTTGTGTTTAGGCCTGACAGTGTTTTAATAAATGTTTTAAATGGTACGTTAATGAAGTTGTTTTCAGAGAAAAGTAGTTATACCATGGAGTGAAACAGTGACACTGGAGTTATTTGATCAGCATTTTAACCTATTGCAACACCAAATTGGTTTTAAAATTATACTCACTGAGTGGGATTTTTTCACTAATAAAAATGAAAATAAACTCTACAAAAGTGAAATATTAACACTAATTGGTGTTAATTTTCTCTTAGTGTTAAATTGTAGTAACACTATTCAGTATTGAGCAGTGTTTTACTCTGAAAATTGAACACTATGACGAGAGTCATTTTATCACCAATTCTAAATGGGACCAAATACATCCGGGTCCAGTGTTATATTTAACTCTTAAAGAGTTATTTTAACACTGCAAAATTTACTGTGCAGTAAAGCGTACAATGCAAATTTGATGAGTCTAAATATTCTTCAAACCCACTATATATAGATTATATAATAACAATATTCCATATTCTTAATTCCACTAGTTTGTCTTTGTTTGAATGGCCTTTTTATTTTCCATTATCTAACACCCACTTAATGCCAGGTTTACTGATGTAGACATTTATTAATTATGGATAAACATGGAACATAGAACATTTTAACAGGTACAGTTATAATTAACACTTGTTTAGTTAAATGTTACTAGCTGTTTACATTATATTGAAACATTAAATATTACATTACTAATTTTGCATATTAAAAAATATCCTGCAAATTCAGGTACTGGACCTTTTCAGACAGAATGCACCTGAGACCAGGTCACTGGTAAAAGCATAGAAAATGAGAGACAGTGATTTTGGTCTGAGCAGGTTCCCACCTGGTCGACCGGAATCAGCTAATGTCACTGTGCACACTGCCAAAACCCATCACTAGACCAATGAGATGGCATAAAAAGCAGGCAACAATTTCTATACCAACAGGGACAAAATGTTTTAGTGTAAATTTAAATGGATACATATATTTACTGGAAGCAATGTATATGTTTGCCAACCTGTTCTGCATTCTGAAATTAATGACTTCATAGTTGCAATCAATAAGTTCTCATGGAAACCCAACATTTATAATAAAGATACTGATTAGCTAACATTTATTTCTCTGTGTTAATATGGTAAATTGTAGATGTATTATTTTTTTTTTATGTTTTCTTATGTAATCTGTATAATTGTATCTGTGTTACTCAAATGCATTTCTGAGAAACTGTTTGCTGGCTGTTGTGTGTATTTGGCGAACATGTGTGTTGAAGTGCTCTTTGCAAGATCAGATTCTCATAACCTGTTTCTCTTTCAACGTTCAATGAGGTTGGAAACCTTTTGCTATCTCCTCCATGACACTTATGAACTTCTCATCTTCTAGCTGGGAACTATGTGTCCAGGCCAGTGGCAGATGGGGTGATACCATTCTCCGATCTATAACATGCACAAAAAAGAATTAACACATTAATTAAGTAAACCCAAAATGAGAGAATTGATTACGTTGTAATATCATCCCTTTTTGTCCACTTTAAGCTGTAAGAAACATCCTAATAAGGAATCAATAGTGGCTAAATCAGCTTTTTTGATTTGAATTGTGTCTGGGTCTGTTTTGGCACTGTTTGACTATGTCTTGATTGCAGCATTCTGCAGTCTGCATCTGTACTTTTCGTACATAAGTCCTTCAGCAGGTGTGACCAACTGACCCAACATTCATTCATTAGCACCTTTTAACTTTGCCTCCCATTCACACCAGCCAGTGAGTACACCCCTGCTTCCACCTGTTGAAGGTGATTCCTACATGTTATACTTCATAGGGATCCAACATTTTTCATAAAGTGTTACAGTTTTTGGTGCAACAGCAGACAGTGTATCTAGCCTGTGGATATTTTAATATACTTTAAGTAAAGCTTCCCATATTCCCAAGATGATTGGCTCGGTATGAAGCAATTTCAGTAATGTATAAATTCTGGAATGTATGACTCCTTCATAATGGGTGTACTAATGGCAAAATACACTGCTCAATGACATTAAACTGTCACTAACAATGCTTGAGGAAATTTTTACTGATTATGCCATCAGAACCTGCATTTATCATTTTCTGGCTATGATGTTTTTAGCATTAAAATTAAATTATAAAGCATTTCACGACATGTCGTACTGTGTATGATTTTTTTATGTGACAAATAAAATTTGAATTTGAATAATGTGTAATCTTTTTCATTATAATGAGATCCTGTTGTATGCAAGTTCTTGTATTTAGATCTTTCCTCATTATGCTCATTATGATGCATTCATTATATCAAGATGCTGTGGGGATATTTTTTCTTGCTTAGCAGCACAGTATTCTTCAAATATTTTTGTTGCAACCTGATATTAACAGGTGGTTATCAGCATGGTGTTTCTCCTATGGTCTCTTTTGTTAAAGTGTTCTGGTCCACCAACTGCTGCTCACTGGACCTTTTTTTTTGTTATTGTTGTTTTTGTTTGTTTGTTTTTTGTTTTTTTACAATTATCTGTAAAATCTAGAGACCTCTTTGTCTGAACATTCCATTATATCATTTCCTCAGGTACTCTACTCAACAATTTTCCACAAACTTTACTCTATGATTTGAAACACAAGTGAACTTTGCTTTGTATTTTTTTTTTTTTTTTTTTGCATTTGTTGCTGCCAATATACAATTTTGTATGCATATTGTTCATACCTTGGAAGAATCCTCCACTGGGATTTGCGACAGCAGCCTCAGACACTGCAAGCCACACCACAGTGTCAGACCCCTGTTCTGGTGTTCGGAAACGCTCTTTCATTGAGCGGTAGAAGTCAGGCATGGTATTTGCAATCACTAGTAAAATAGAATGATGGAAGAGAGCTGTCATTTATATATCTAGCTCAGACTATTTTAAGTATATATATTCTCTTATCATCATGAGTATAATTACTTGGTGTGTCCACCCAACCAGGATGCATTACTGAGAAGTGAATGCTGGTGTGAGCTTTAGCAAACTGTTCTGTCATCACCACTTGCTGCCTCTGAAAAAAAACAATGATTAATTACCATTGTTAAACTACAACATACTAAATGAAAAATAATTGCTGTGCATTACTATATATGTGTTCAGAATCCTAGTGACAAACAAATGTACTTTGTGCTGTAGGGCTGTTTTAATTGCATGGATGTATAATTTTTTTCCACAAATGTTTTCCAGTGATATTGTTTTGAATACCTTGTTTTGGGCAAACACCATGGTGCCATCATATCTGCCTCTCTGGGACTGCAAATTTCCTGTGCGCAGTTTCTGGACCAACATCCCCCCAGATGTCACAGTGATCTGAGAGACATTACTACAGTCAGAATGACAGATATTTTTTCTTGAGTCATGTATTTGTGTTCTAACAGACACAGCACACACTCACCACTCTGGGGTCAGGGCTCTTTTCCAACATGGGAATTAGGCTCTTGATGAGAATGTACATGGCTGGGAGATACAGAGATACAGTTTTAGAGGACAGGAGAGTAAATCTACAAGGAAGTACATGAGTACATGAAGCAGAGAGTAAACACATGAGTCATACTTCACTCACCAAGTGAGTTAATGGCAAAACTCTTCTCAATGCCCTCTGCATTCACTTCTCTCTTAGTCATCATACATCCTGCATTATTGATCTACAGTGTCATAGGAAAATATAGTTAGTAAGCAGTCAGTCCATTACTACATTAATTACATTCCTTATGCCTGTAATGGGCTGAAGGAAAGCAAATCACTTACCAGTACATTAAGGGTTTTATATCTTTTTTTGAACGTCTCTGCAAACTCCCATACCTTCCTGGTCTCAGATAGGTCCAGGATGTGCACATAAACTTCCTGAAGTAACACACTCAGATTCAGCAGCATAATAGTATCACAACACCCTCTCTGTTATATGTGCCTAAACAAGCAGTATTCTTAAAAGAAAATATAGGTGCATAGATGAAATCAGTGAAACAAACAGGTGATTTTAATAAGCAAACAGCTGGTTTGCAGATGCAATTATTACTAGTGATGCACCAGAAGATTATTCATTTATATACTTCTTATATTCTTGCCAATATGTTTTACAAGTTCCCTTTCTTCTAAGCTAATGGACAGCATTTTAATTTCTTTAAATATTATGTCCTGTAGGGTCTGTATAGATTTAGTGAAATGTTCTTTAGAGAAAAAGAACATTGTTGTACAGCTGGAGGTTTGTTTTTAAGAAAATTGTTATATATGATCTCACTTTGTTTCCAGACTCCTTGATAATCTCAGCTCTTGTTTCCTCAGCCTTATCCTTGTTTTTGCATACCATGTGGATTGTACCACCTGAAATGTGGATAGCACAAAATGTTAACAAACTACATGCCGAATCAATCAATAACTAATGAAATATATCAAATCAGACCTTATCAGTACAGATACTGTACAGAGAAGGTCTGATATTCTTATTTGTACTATGTCATATATTAAGATTTGTACTACAGACTACACAAATTTTAGTACCTTTTTTAGCAATAGCCATGGCCACTGCTTTGCCAATGCCACTGTTAGCTCCAGTGATCAAGAAAGATCGGCCCGCCACAGACACTTCTACATCTTTTTCTATAAAGTGTTTTGATGCAGACTCAAATCCTGCCCTGGAATAAACCCACAAAAAATGTTTTTTGAAAATCATAAAGGCAGACTGTAAAGGCTGGTGCACAGAATTAACCCAAATGAGAATAGTTAAAGCTATATAGTTTCTATAGTTAAAGCTGTAGCAAAGTAGTATCAAATGGCCAGTTAGCATACTAAAACATTTACTTTTAAAATCTAGTATATATTTCCCTTGCTTTCTTGATGTTAATCTTAAATCCATCACCACAATGAAATATACCAAATGTTATAAAATCTTCACTAAATAACACAATGACTGAGTGAGATGTCACTTAGCTAACAAGCTCAAGTCAGGACATCTCTGTGATGCCACTTGAAGCATGAATACGTGGCTTTGTCCACTCAACCCAGAGTCACCGGGTGGAGGGACAGAGGGCACGAGGTGGCACTGGGGACGCTAGCTCCACTCAGTAAATGAGCACACTGTTAAAGTGTTGAGCAGTGTCTTATGAGGCATATTGGATCGCTGTGTGTCATGGCAGTAGAGTCAAATTCAAACAAAAGGGATATTTAGATAGGGACAGTAAAAACAAATCGTGAAAAACAGCAATTACTGGCGATGTTGAATGGAAAGAGCAGTTTTGGCCCATCCATAGGGGCAAGTGGAGTAGATCCCAACCATATATACCAGCCATATAACAACTGCCTATTTTAAAGATACAAAATGAACACTGCTATACATAGCTAAAAAGTACCTACTTTCTGTTCTTTTTCTGATCAGAAACAACATGAAGTTTATACTGCTACCTAGCTACATAATTAGCCAAGCTGTTAGTATGTTTTTAGATTGTAATTACCAGAAAACATAAAACATAAAACTTGCTTATAATATTTACAACAAAGACATGGTTGAAAACTCTGTGCATCTGAATGATAAGTAAGTTAAATGGGGCATATTCAACACAGAGGTGTCAGAGATGTTTAGTTTGATCAACAAAATGAACTGCATTGATTGACTTTTTGTTTTGCTACAGTATACATTAAAATGTTTACACACACATTATTTTATAAAGTAAAATGTACAATTAAACCAACATGTCTGATGACTTTCACCACCTGTAATATCACATATCAGCCAACACAATTCAAAGTGAAAATAAAAATGAAAAGAAAACACTTACCATAACCTGGCTACACAAATGTGCACACCTTATATAATGTGCTCAGAAGTAACCTATCACATTGAAACTTAAACAAAAATAATTATAATACACCTGAATGAAGTGATTCTGATTAGCTCAACATAGTATCCATTTTTTCTGTAGGAGTTTCTTGACATCTTGTTTTTTAGCTGCAGTTGGCTAAAAATGTTTTAACAAAGTGTTTGTTTTACAGTTAGTTGGATACTATATTACGAAAAAGATACAACATTGTTGGTCTTGGCTTCAATTTTACATTACAAAGCAATTTACACAGGTGTATGTAAATGTACTGATTAGTAGCCTATTCTGCACTTAAATAAACTTCAAAATTCATTCAGTCATTTATCTATCCATCTTAGGTACCTGATCTCAGATGCACTGGTCATAGGCAGGATGGAATGCATGCTGAATGGAATGCTAGTTCATTGCAGAGCACTAGCACTCCACACACACACACACATTCACTCTCATTCACACTCTTGGGAGGTGGGACGAAACTCCACATGAACATGCAATGATATGTACAAACCAACTTCCAACTAGACAGTTGCAGTCTATACCGGTCATAAATATCCTATGTGAAAAGAGGATGGGTGAACGTTTTCAGGTACATTATTTTAGTTTTGAATTTTAGACAATGTTTAACAGTTAAAACTAAATATTTCTGCTTTTGATTTACAAGAGAAAACAAAGTTACTGTGCGCGTGGCATCCTCTGGTTGGTATTAGTATTAATTATTAGTGACCACAGGTTAAGGGTGCGTCTCAGCTGGGCAAAACTGAATTTATTTATTTAAGGCCTATTTTCGCACATTAATAAATGGAAATTAACTGTTAATCATATGAACTGCAAGTCATTATTATTTTACAAATTCGTGTGATTTTGGCTATTATTTGAATACGTTTAGCAGTGTAAAATATGCAACAGTTTTTTTCTTACTTGGTAAATTCGATGCATCCTTTGAGGAACCACGCCGAGTTACGATATAGAGACATAGTTAATAACAAACAAACCGCTCCTAAGCTGTCCCTTTGCCCGTCAGTTACTCGCTTCCACACTCTGTGACCGATGGCTTTTTAAAGGGTCCGTCACATGAGCGCGCATGGAAACGCGCACAAGACTATTTTATTTTTCGTCGGCCGCCGTCTAGTGGCAAGAAATTAAGACGATTATTAAAGAGTGTTTTGCTTCATAATTCGCTTGTGCTGAAATATATATATAGTCTTCAAACTGGCGTCATTTTAATAGGCTATGAAACGAGTCAAAATTAAAAGTGAATACAAAAACAGATTATAAAGTGACTTGCTTTTTCCTAAAACGACAAACGATAAAGAGAACGTTCTATTGGGTTCTTTCTTTTTAATAACAAATTCAGTCTTTGGAGGCGAAATCTATGGCTCAAACATTATACACATAAATATCAGGGCGTTAGAAACACGAAATTCTGATCTATTGTTTCATATTCATTTTCAGCACAATAGCAAATACAAAATAACTGACCTTAATGTGGCTCCAATACTTTTGGAGGGCACTGTATTATTGTTGCAGTTGGGGCATGAAGAAGCATGTGGACTGATACGGGGTGGCTCAAACCAGCAGGTAATGCGTGATGAGTTCAGTGGTAGGCAGTAAAGAAGAAAATATAATTTGTTACTGTACTTAAGGCTCTGTACATGGGGGGGGGGCACAGTTGTGCAGCTAGCACATAGAGATACAGCGCCCTACGTAGCCTTTTGGTTTCATTAAATGCAGCGAGCGCAAACGATTCGGTAGACCATTAACATTGTTAAAATTCTTTTTTTTATTCAATTCGATTTATTTGTATAGCGCCTTTTACAATGGACATTGTCTCAACGCAGCTTTACAAAAGAAGAAAATTGCAGTGTCACAGACTGAAATACTATAGCCTATGATGTAACCTAGGATTTGTTTGAAGGTTAAAACAAAAGAAGGGTTTTCATCACAATTTCGTCTTATAAGAAATTTTCCATCATATTGGAGAAAATATAAAGAGGTGAGCATGTCCTGTGGTAATCATAACGACTATTTTCTTTGATAAGAAATCTAATGTTAGCTCGCAGCAATGAAGGATTTTATTGTTTATTGTCTGTCATTATCTTAATGACGTCGTGAATGGCTAGTTACATTTTAGTTAGCTAAATTAGCTAACGTAATGAGTAACTCTTGAGCAGCAGTCTACATTAACGTTACTGATGTTATACAGCAACCCAGTAACCCAATAGCTCAAATTTTATTGTTGGTATTTGGCCAGTTACCAAGTAAATTTCCTTTTTATAGTTTTTTATACTGTAATTGCCCATTACACACCAAAGCATTAGTTATTAACTACTGAAATATTTTCTGTGCTGAATTTGAACTTTTTTCTTCTGAATCTTTAGAGCTGCAAGTTTCTGTTAAAGTGCTTAGATCCTTGCTTGTCATTTGTGAAAACTAATTCCCCAGGCTGGATGAGTTTCAGCTGTGTCTTATTAATTGCTTGTTTCTTTGTGTCTACAGAGTGTGAACCAAAATGTACAATTTTTTTCTGTTTTTTTGGTGCTCCTGGGCGACCGAAGCCAACAACACCTTCAGCACCCTCACTGTGATGCTCCCAACTCAGTAAAATATCCTCTACTCTCAGGGTAATGGGTAATGAATAACACAACCATTGGACTTTGAATACATAATGCATTGCCCCCTCTTTCTTTTGCTCTGTTTTGACATGTTTCAAAACATATTCTATTATAAACATAATGGCCTGTTGCTCAACGTTTTTCAAATTTTTTGCTTGCAGCTCTTTCATGTGCAGGAAGGCTTATCTGGAATGGAAACTCTGTGTTATGTGGGTGGACACTCACTCACTCACTTTCATTAATGCCTTTATCATTGTCTGTAGTCCATCCCAGGAACACTGTGCATGAGGCAAGAATATACCTTTGATGGCAGTCCAGCTAATTGCAGTAAGTGGGCACTCTTTCTATCATTTTTGGTAGGACATAAAGCTGCTGTGTCAGAAAAGGCCACATCATTGTGTTAATGTCATGTTAAATTTCAGGTGCACTGAAAAAGAAAATATGTCCTTTGTGATGTTTGCACGTTTGTGATGTTCGGACGTTCGCATGTTCGTATGTGGATCACCAACAAATGTGACGATTTCAAATGTAACTTATTCAATTTATGCAGAGAATCTTTGCCTGTACCAGCAAATTACTATGTAACTTGTCAGTATCTAAACACCAGCATGTGTATGCTTGCTCAAATGCCTTCACAACTAGCTACTAACTCATGCTAACTCATGCGTTTCCTGCTGATATCAGTGATGTCCACTGAAATGTCAGTTCTCTGTGTAATGTGGTAGCTCAGTGGGTAGGGTTTTGGACTACTGATTGGAAGGTTGTGAGTTTGAATACCAGGTCTACCAAGCTGCCACTGTTGGGCCCCTGAGCTAGGCCCTTAACCCTCAATTGCTCAGTTTTATAAAATGAGATAAAATGTAAGGTGCTCTGAATAATGTAAATACTGTGATGCCTGAAGCTCTTTCAGATTAAGTTCAGGACCATGCCATCACTGTGATTGGTTGACCAATGACCATTCATTATTCATATATAAAAGTATGCAGTTTTATTTGTTTAAACCAAATAAACCAATAAAAAACATGATGTCCACAGGGTCTGAAGGGATTATAAATCATTTATGTTATTAGCTTTATTCCTCAAACCTAACAACATCAGAGGACCATTGCAAGGCTTTGAATTTTAGCAAATCTGTAGGTATTTGGGGTAGCAATCTCTTCTATTTTTTTTAACACCAAATTGGTAAAAAAAAAAAAAAAAAAAAAAACGGTCTGGTTTAAAGCACATCAAATTAAAAGATTTGTAAAAGAATAGTTTCAGAAGCAGCCATGCAAGCCCAAGCCATGACATATACCTCCACCTGGGGTAATCAATAATATGGCTGTGGACCCAAAACTAGAACGCTGACTCGAGGCTAAATAGGTTTTATTAAAGCATAATGGGGAAAGAGTGTGTCTCAATCCATCTGTTGAGGCCAGGGCTTGGCTCCACAGTGTAATAATCTAACACTTGACCCCTGGGCAAACCCCTCATGCCTCAACTGATGGGTAATGGGATATTAAATAGAAATGTAAATATCATTTAACAAACGTATTCTGTACTACATTTTTAGAATGGCCAGACTGGTTTGAGCTGATAGAAAGGCAACAGTATCTCAAACAATGTTGTTAAAACTGAGGTATGCTGAACAGTATCTCAGCACATGTTGAACTTATGGGCAAATGGGCTACAGCAGCAAAAGACGGGTACCACTCCTGTCAGCTAAGAACAGTCAACAGTTCAGGCTGCTGGTGGTGCTGGTGGTGTACTGGTGTGGGGGGAAATTTTCTAAGCACACTTTGGGCCCCTTAGTACCAGCTGAGCATTGTTAAATGCCGCAGCCTACAGTATAGAGCATTGTTGTCACAAAGCTAAGATAATCTCACACTGGTTTCACAATGAGTCACCAGATCTTAAACCAATCCAATAAACCTGCAGCAGCTATGATGATACTATACTATTAATATAGACCAAAATCTCTAAGGAATGTTTACAGCACTTTTTTTAATCTATGCAACACAATCTATGCAAAGCTTTTTTGTGATTCACTGTTTTCTACATAAAATACAGTATATAGAAATCAAATGAAATCAAGATATGTATATCTTTTCACACCAAAACAGAGTGATGCGATGCACTGAGCATTGTCACCTTTCTATCAGAACCAGCATTAATCTTTTCAGCAATTAAATACAGGATCGGACTACACAGGCCAGCCTTTTCTCCCCCCACGACCCTGTCACCAGTTCACTGGTTTTCCTTCCTTGTAACCCTTTTGTTAAGTCCTGACTACTGCAGATTGGGAACATCCCACAAGAGCAGCAGTTTTGGAGTTGCTTTGACTCAGGAGTCTAGCCATCACAATCTGACCCTTGTCACAGTAGCTACAGTTACAGTATCTCATTACACTGGCACCTGGAGGTGTGGGGGATATATTAGGCAGCAAGTGAACATATTTTCCTGAACTCTGTGTGTTGGAAGCAGAAAAATGGGCAAACATTTGAGTGACTTTGACTAGGGCCAAATTATGATGGGTAGACAACTGTCAGAACACACAGTGCATTACTGTTTTGGTGGGAAAAGGAAGCACAAGATTAGGCAGGTGGTCATAATGTTATTGTTATTGTTAAATATACATTTTATATTTATACTCCATTAAACTCCAAATACACAATCCATAGTATTGCATCTCTGTGTTGCAGCTTTAGAATATCAGTCTAATGGTAAAGTTGTATTTTAAGGCAAATTATTTTTTTCGGGCAAATTAATTCTAATAATTTTAAATGCGCTTTAAAATTGAGTACAAGTTGTCAAAAGAAATGGGTGTTTGAATTCAGATATTAACATTTGCACCTTTTATGAGCCATCCAATCAGCGCACTGCACTTGGCGCGCACACCCTGGGACCAAACGGTTATATTTTGAATCTCTCACACAGTTAACACCAGCAGGTACAGCGTTGCCAGATTGGGTGGGTTCCCACCCAGTTCGGCTTCTTTTGGTCATGTCTAACCGGGAAAAAATGCATTGGGCGGGTTGATAAAATTTGGGCTATTTTTTATGCAACTGGTGGGTTTTTATTTTTGATTATAAACATGATATTTTATTAATTTTCATTCAAATGAACTTTAAAGTAAAGAATAAAATGTAATGACGTTTTATTTATATGGTTCACTTTAGCCAATATCGTTGAGGAGAGTCCTGTCCAATCATCTTGATTGGCAGGATATTGTAATTGTTGCACTCATTAAGCCAAACTCAAAGTTAAGCTCAAAGTTGTTAGCAAAGCTGGGTTTTTACCATCATCATGCCAACGTGGGGTAAATATAAAAAGTCTTACAGAAAAGAATGGGAGAGCGACCCGTCTCTTAAAACATGGTGCTAGGTGACGACTCAAAGGCATTTTGTAAATACTGTCATTCATAATTCAGAGCACAGCTAAAAGATTTAAGAGAACATGCTAACAAAAAAAACACAAATCATGCTGTGCGCTAAGTGTTGAAGCTTTTACTGTGTCAGTGGAGCAGCAGGGCAGTGTCTGATCAAGGATGACCAAAAGCGCCGTGAAATTAGAATCGCTGTCTACATTGCTTGTCACACTTCAATAAATGCCGTGGACGATTTGTCAGACATTTTGAAAGACGAGATGGGAACATTCCAAGTGCACCGGAAAAAGTGCACAGCCGTTATTAAATCTGTCCTTGCACCACACTTCAGAGAAGAACTTGTGGAGGACATAGGCGAGTCTCCATATTCCCTGTATCTTGATGAAAGCACTGACATATCCGTGAACAAACTTCTCTGTATTTGTGTGAAATACCACTCAAAAAAACACAAGTTTGAAAGTACATATCTTGGACTTGTGGAGCTGACAAATGCTGATGCTAAAGGCATAACAGACACTGTTGTTGCCTTTATATCCCAGAATGGCCTGCAGATCAAAAACATGATGGGCATAGCCACAGATGGTGCCAGTGTAATGGTTGGAAAACACCATTCTGTATTCACCCTACTTAAACAAATGCAGCCAAACCTACAGCTTATTCGTTGTGTTTGCCATTCACTTGGCATTGTTGCAAATAAAGCAATGCAGCTTCTTCCAAGCAACATAGAATACATGGTTAGAGAAACCTACAACTGGTTTGCTCATTCAGCAAAGCGGCAGTATGACTACAAAAATATATACGAGACTATTAATAACGGGGGCAGCCCTCTGAAATTAATAAGTCCAAGCTGTAACCATTGGCTTGTGATAGCTGACTGCATTGACCGTATTGTGGATCAAAAAGATGCCCTCACACTGCACTTTAACATGGCTTCAAGTTCAAAGCACTGTTATACTGCTCGACTTTTAAAGGAGATGTACAATGACAAAACTAATCTTCTTTACATGTACTTTCTTCAGCCTGTTCTGATGGAAATCAAAGCTGTGAATAAATACTTTCAGTTGGAAACCGGGAACACTCTCTGTGTGTTTAGAGACTTGGAAAGACTGTACATGACAACTGTTAGACACATTCTCAAACCAAGCGTCTTGCACCTGAGTGATGACAAGTAGCTCAGGGAACTTGACCTCACACAGTCTGGCATATTCCTCTCCCCTCTGGATGCGGACCTGGGTACCACATTTATGGACCAGCTGGAGGAAAGCACGTTCGCCCTCAATATGAAGGAGAGAATTGCTTCACGCTGTATGGATTTTCTGAAAGAACTTGTAAAGCAGTACCAATTATGCTTACCTGCTTCACTGGAAATGTTGCACAAACTGGAGCGCCTGTGCCCAAAATCTGTTATGTCCACTTTAAATAGGCCTGGGGTAAAGGACTTGCCAGCTGATCTTTTCTCATACCCGACTGATACATTAGAATCACAATGGAGGAATGTGGCATCAGCAGGCTTCTCTGAGGATCGGGACATTGACAAGTTTTGGCTGGAAGTCGAAGCGTTTAAAGATGCAGGAGGACACAAGTGTTTAAAGGAATTAGCATAAGGTGCCATAAGTCTTCTTGTTCTGCCTGTTTCCAATGCCCATGCAGAGCGAGCATTTTCCCTGGTCTCACTTTTGAAATATGACACTAGAAATCACATGGGACTACCACTACTCTCCAGCATCATGGATGCGCGTACTGGCCTGAGACATCTCATCAGTTCTATGAAGATTCTCTACATTAAAGTCCCTATAAAAAGGTAAGCGTGTTTATACACTATTATTCTGCTATAAAATTCTGATGTCATGTTTGATAATTAAACATAACATATACAGGTAGCTCACTTAGTGTGTGTGTGTAAAGTTTGTTCTATAATATTTTGAGACATTCTCATCAGTTCTATGAAGATTCTCTATGTTATAGTCCCTATAAAAAGGTAAGTGTGTTTATACGCTATTATTCTGGTATAAAATTCTGCACTAACCTTCTGTGGGTTATTGTATTAGTTATCTCAGTATGCATTTTGGGCTGGTATTTTTTAAATGGGCAGCTTTTAAGCTGTAGTTGGGCTGGAAACCATCAGTCCAATCTGGCAACCCTGAGCAGGTACTGCAAACGATTTTCTGGATTTTGGATACAGCTCTTCCCGTTACCACTCTTAGGTGAGGTCAATTTTAGGTCAACAATATTATTCTAACAGTATTGTAATTTAAGATATGAACGTTGCCAAATTTATTTTAAGCTAGGTTAATAATACTAGTGTAATAATGTTCAAACATCTGTCGGAGAGCGGATAAATTCATGAAATTTTTTTTGTTGTAACGGAAGTTTAGTGTCTTGCAAAAGTCAGTTGGGAAAACGTGGTTGTAGGCATGCCTGGGCATGCTTCAGTGTTAATCTGTTGGTAAAGTGTGGTGGATGTATGCCTGTAAGATCATGTATTCCTGTTGCATTTGTGGATAATTCATTCAGTCTCTAAAAGCGTATGTTGAACATTGCCGACTGCATCATAATCAACCCCATTGCATTTTTAAGTGTGTTGGAACTGGTTGTAAGCGAGTGTTTTCTAAGTATGCAACATTAAAGTCGCACTTGTATTGTCACCATGATAGCACGTCATCGGTTGCACAGGACTTGGCGTTAACAACATTAAAATGTACAGTTTCTCTTTGTAAATGCTAGTGTGATGGAGTCAAAGAGTTGGTTGGATGGAGTTAGAGGATGCACATCTGTGTTCAATGTAAAATCTTCATTTACTTCCCATATGTCTAGAAAACAGACATTGCTCAATAAATGTGACGTGTGGATCAATCAAAGATAAAACTTCTGAATGCCCTTCCACAGGTGAGTATAGAGTCACAACAGGACATGAAACTGCCAATGTGTCATATTTGGAGACAATAATGATCATTTCAGTGATTTGTATCACGGAAATCTGTGTATGTTTTACATAAAGTTACAGGGACAACATTTTATTCCAGCATCTACAATTTAGGACATTGTTGAAGAGATGCAGAATATGCATGAGTTAGGACAGACCTATACTCTAAATCAATTACACTTTCTTCTGAAAGGTTTGTCAGTATCAGATGAAGACATTGTTAAATCTGTGATACAGTGAAGAAATCTGATTTGTTCTCAGATTGTCACACAGGGCCTATGAGAACAGCATACTCTAGAGCCCAGTGTTTTAAAGAAATATTCAAATATGTGGCACCCAAATGGGTATTTTTAGGGAGAGATGAAAACAGAGCAGAAAGATTTGCATATTATGTTCCTGTGTTAAACACTTTGAAAAATATGCTAGGGTCAGTAGATCCTAATGATGTTTCCCTCCCTGATGTTCTCTGTGACACACATGATGGTAAGGTGTTTACATCAAATACCTTGTTTCAGGAATACCCAACACTCTTAAGCTGGTGTTATACCAGGATGCATTTGAGGTAGTGAACCCTTTGGGTTCTGCAAAAAATTTTGCAGAATCTTTGAAGGTGTCCTCTCTTATGATGTTGCGCTTTACCTGAGGTATTTTGTTCAGGAAAAGAGATGGTTCACATACATGGTACATTAAGCAGTTAAAATATGAAACCACATATGATACCTCTAAGCCATGTGAGGTCAGTCCTAAAACACTTAGACTCTCTGGTCATGCCATACAGAATTGGAATTTTTTAAGATTTTGCCTCTTATAATTGGATACAGAAGATGATGTGTGGCAAGTGACTCTACAACTTAAAGACATCATTGACTTGATTTGTGCTCAGAAAATTTCCAGGGCTCAGGTTACTTATCTGGATGCGCTCATTCAGGAATATTTCGATTCCAGGAAGGCACTGTTTCCAGATAACAACTTGAGGCCAAAGCATCACTACTTATGCCAGTATTCAGGATTGATTATAAAATTTGGCTTACTGATCAAATAATGGACTATGCGCTTTGAAAGTCCACATTTTAAAAGATGTGAAAGGCATTTGAAGAATTTAAAAAATCTGTGTCTAACACTTTCAGAAAGACATCAGATGTTCCAGGCCTATCTTTTAGCAGGGTCAGTGAGTCCTCCAGCCTTGCAAATAAAAGACAGCTCACTATTTTACACAGATCTTTACAGTAAAAGTTAAAGATGCAGTCTCACAGTTTAACTTCAGTGAAGCAAATACACAGATCGCTGCAGATGTGCAGTATAATCGAATTGCATACAAAACTTATAACTTAAAGTTATTTTATTGCTCAGGATCTGTTTATTTATTTGGTTGGTTTGTTGGTTTTTTTGCATTAAGGTGTTTCTTCTCAATAAATCCTGAGAGAGGCACTAAAGCAAGAAAGTACAATCCCAGAGTTCTTACTCTGGTTTCAGATCTTGCAGACCATGAGTGGATATAGACATGCCCCTTTAGGTATGAGAGTTCTGGTACAGTGCATTGTTATATATATATATATATATATATATATATATATATATAGATAGATATATGTTGCATTTTCTTTTTACTGTACTTTACGTTGCATTTTTTTTACTGTACCTTAAGTTAACTGAATGTCCTGAAAGCTAATGCAAGCTTTTCTTTGGAAAACTACCTGGTATACTTTGGTACTATTTGTAAATGTTTAGCTGTACTGATTGAAGGCAATGGTTTTGTGCTGCCAAAAAGTTCAAGTGAACTCAAGTGAGTTTCTGGAATCTCTTACAAGAGAATTTTCTGTTACTGTTCTCTTAATGTTTTTGTGACTGTAAAATAAAACCATAGATTGTCTTTATTTGAAAATGTAATATAATTTTTTTTGTGCCTCATAAATACATTAAGCTATTTCAAAACATCAATTTGAACATTCAATTTGAATGCAAATTTAATGTCACTGAACAGAGTATAGGTTTGATGTCAATGAAATGCATCTAAGTAGAAAGTAAAGTAGAACAGGTCAATTCAGATGTGTAAGTGCTACATCATAGTGATGCACTACCTTGCAATATGTTCAGCGATTAAGAGTGGAGAGTTACAATGTATTACAGAATGCAAATTTGTAACAGCATATGAGCATTTGGTATGTATGCAGAATATAACAGTATATTTATGGTTGATTATATGTACAATAATAATATTTTGGTGGGGTTACATCACTGGGCTTTATTACATCATGTTTAATCGCCTTGGATTTCTTCCATTAGAATTTGGCTTGTACATAATGCAAGGAATTATAAATAGAAAACTATTAATAGCGCTCAGGTGTATGCGTATGTCTCTAATGCATAAGACTTCCTGTGGTAGTGGAAGCTTAGTGATTAAAATGTTTGATTACTGATTACCTGCCATCTTTCTGCAGCCCAGTTCCTATGTTTTCCTGCATAGTTTAGTCGCTTAGCCTTCTTTCCATGTCAGAGGTATGGCTTTTTCACCACAATTCTTCCATGAAGACCACTTCTGACCAGACATCTTTGGACAGTGGTGTACCTGGGTCCCAGTGGTTTCTGCCAGTTCTTTGCTGATGGCTCTGCTGGACATGCATAAGTTTTTTTGACTGACCACTGCATCTACAGTCCTACAGTCCTTGCCTGGTACTTTGTGCTTATTTAAAATTTCTTGAACAGTACATCTTGAAACCCCAGTCTGCATTTTAACCTGTTCCTGAGAGAAACCTTGTTGATGGAGTGTAACTGCCTTGTGTCTTGTTGCTGTGCTCAGTCTGGCCATGATGTATGACCTGTGACATGAAACAGTCTTCTACAACCTCACCCAATTTTAAGCTCCTACACATCTGTTTCTATATCAGCTCATTACTGTATTCAACCCACATATGAAATTGATGACTTTAACACCTGCTTGGTGTAATTGGTTAATTATATATTTGACTCTGATCCTACAAAAAGTTTACAAAGGCTGGTTTGAAGCCACTGCTTCGTCACACAAATATTCTATTTGATTTAGATTTTTCTTCTGTTTGCTTGACATTTATTAATTTGTTAAAAATAAACAATTAAAATATATGTATTAAAGCATTCTTACTTTACAACATTTCTTCACACCTCACTAAAACCTGAGACTTACCCATGTTGTCTTCACTGCACGAGAGTGTTGTTGATAACAGAGCCGCCAATGAGACAAAGGCATGATGAAGTAACAGAAGAAAATCTGGAAAGACATGTTAGAGGCACACTCTATATTGAGTCAAGAGAAGACACAGCAAAAAGACAGAGAGATACTAGAGAATATGTGCAGAATAGACATGTACAGGATGACACCCAGGAGATAGTTGCAAGATTTAGAGGAGCGAGTAAACCGAACAGTATCTGCAATGGAAGACCAGGTGAGAGGCCTACAACCGAGAATTATGCAAGACAGAAAAGTGCTAAAAGCACCATGGGGATGGGATATGGGGATGAAGATGATGATGATGATGATGATGATGATGAAGTGAGTATGAACCCACTAATGGCAAAAGGAAAGGATGTACAATATGTATCATGGGCGTTTATGGATATGATTGGATTATGTTCTCATCTGACATACTTGTACAGTGGGGGACAGAGATGGATCACAAAGTTTAAAGAGAAAACTACAGGACACTCACGCTCGATAGGAGATGTAAAAGCCATATTGGCTCAAACAGTGGGCAAATCAAAAACAGGAGAGATGGCAGCACAAAACTTACAACAGTTACAGGCACGTCAGTCATACCCGTTGGAACCACCAATCAATGTTCACATTGGCAGTAACCAGGGAAGATTCAGAGGGCGCTCAATGAGAGGCCATTGGCGAGGAGGAAGACCACCATGGGGACAATGGACATCACCACCACTGCAAATGGGACAAGAACAAGGATATGCACCTCAGAACTCCATGGGACCTCAAGTTCAAGAGTATTTACAAGATTTCACCAATTATCAATATCAACAACTGCCCTTATGCTGGGGCTGCAGAGAAAATGGCCATATAAGAAGAAACTGTTCACAAATGTTACAGCCTGGGAATGGGGCCCACACCAAATTGGAGTTGAAGGGGCCTTGAAAAGCCAGAGGAGGAGCATATGCAGTATGCCACCACACTGCATCCAACAACAAGAACCAACTGTCATGGTAACAATCAACAATGAACGTCCTTTTCCATTTATGATTGATACAGGTGCCACATATTCGTGTATAGGACATGAAAGCTCAAATCTCCCCCTCACTCGTAAAACCATAAAAACCACAGGCATCTCAGGGGTTTCACAAATATTACAGTTTACAGAGCCACAAGTACTAACTTTGGAAGACACAACCATCATGGCACCACTTTTGTATTCACCAACTGCACCAGTTAATCTACTGGGACAGGATCTTTTGTGTAAATTCTAAGCCAAAATACAGTGTAGCCCTATAAGGTCTTTGGGTGACATTTCTGGACAAAACTGTACTTGAACAATACCTCATGATCGAGGCACAAAAAGAGACAGAGTGTAGCACAGTATACTGGCTATAGAGCGACAAACCTGGAGCATCAAAGTTACACAGTGTGTATTCGTGGTGGAAACCATGAATACAAGCCATACGACCACATTATTCCGAACCCAAGAGCCCATTACATTGTACTATGTGTTTCGATCCAGACAGTACCCATGAAGAATATGCACACTTATGGACAGATATGTTAGAAGGAAAGGTGTTTAACATAATAACAACAGACATCTAGTTAGGTCCACAAGGGGTAGCAGCAGCAGTTCAATTACCAAAAAGCTTGAAGAACTGGTTTCAAGTAACAAACTCAACACCTCACATTTCACTAATGGTAGCAGGAGGGTATGAGTCCAAAGATTTGGGGCCTATGGTCAGAGAAGCCAATCAGGTACTGGAATGGAAACACACAATCAATCCATTCATACATACCTCACCAGATGGCAAATACCTACATATCTCCCAGAAGGGAAAAGACACTTTAAGAGCAACACAAACCTTGATCAAAAAGAAAATGACTATGTCCTATCAGTTAATGATATCTGAAGGTAATGATCCCACGGCAGATAAAGCACATGATGAGGAGACTGAGGAATTGTTGGCTGCAATCCCGGATGGACTATGGACTAAGCATCCCACTGACATAGGGCTCATTAAATCAGGAGGTTTTGATAAAGCTAAAGCCAAATGTTAGGTTTCCGTACCAGAATCAATATCCATTAACACCGCAGGCCCCAGCAGGTATAAGGCCCACAATTGAAGGTTTACTAAAAGCAGGAATATTGATTCCAAAACAAAGTCAATGTAACACCCAATTCAGACAAGTGGAGTCTTGTACATGATTTGTGTGCCATAAATCATATTGTTGAAGCAGAGGCACCAGTTGTTCCTGACTCATATACATTACTTTCAAATATCCCAGGTGACACCATATGGTGCACAGTTATTGATTTATGTTCAGCATTTTTTAACATTCCATTGCATCCAGATTCACAACACCTGTTTGCATATAACGGACAACAGGATACATACTCTACTCAGGGATATTGCAAAAGTCCATCAATCTACAATTGGATAGTGACTAGGGATCTAGAATCTTTGAATACTGGTAGTCTTCTCCTGACATGTTGACAACATTTTAATTTGTAGCGCAACGAAAGAGCAATGTCAGGCAGACTCATTAAATGTTCTGAATTAGCTGAAAATGGACACAAAGTGACTAAGGAAAAACTGCAATTCTGCAAGAAACAGGTTGATTATTTGGGGAGAGTTTTAAGAATTTATGATAACTAATTATGGGCCTGGTTCTGTATCACAATATCGTATGTGGGTGATGGACTGTGGATTTCCAGAGAAAGGTAGTTTTAGTGAAAGACAGTTAGAAAAGTTGAGAGAAAAGTTACAAGAATGTGAGGCTTCAAAGAAAAAAGGGAAAAAGAGAAGAGAAGTAGATTGGGTTGCGTATAATATGTGGGCAACTGAAGCCCAAACCAGAGTGTGTAAAACAAATGCACAAACTAAATTTCAATCTTCCTCTCTTCAGTGTTGTAGACCCAGACCTGGACAAATGCCCTCCCAGACCACCACCTCAGACACAGACAACCACTCCAACCGCATGTCTCCACACCTCAACCATCCACAGCAGCTGAGCGGGACCCTCCTCCCTGTTATATGAGACCTGGAGCCTCTACCCCTTACTCCCCTGTGTGCTATCACACCCATGGCCGAAAGCAAAAGGAAGGAAACGAGACCAGATTATCCAATTTCCATCACACTCAATGAGCATGATGCCGTGGCCGTTCCTGATGGCCGACGCGGATTGTCTCACTCAAGAACTGATGACATTCAGATGCCTACGGTCGAGGTAGCTGGCCCAGAGGGAGGACTGCTTCTTGTGTATCGCCCATGGGGATCAAATGACATAGAAGACGCACAGAAACAACTCCCAAATCCAAGAGAAGTGGGAGGTCGGAAGTTCAGTGATGAACTGGTCCAATTTTGCAGAGAATTCAGACCCACAGCCCACGAACTGCGACACCTCATGATGAGAAATCTCAGCGTTGATGTGCCGTACCTGCGTTTTGACTGGACAGAGAGAAATATTCAGATTTGTCACGTAAACTGGAATACTGCCAAGAATAGAATGTTGAATACAGAGACTTAGTAATGTGTCTGACTGATGCTCTTAACGAAGCTTTTCCAGTAAGAATGGACATGACTAAAATCTCTATGTGCAGACAAGAAGACGACGCAACAGTCTCCAGATATCTTGCACGATTAACAGAAGTGCATGATGCTCACAGCGAGCACCCAGCAGATTTGACCGCAGCGGATATTATACTCTATGAGGCACACTTGAGAAACAGTTTCATGAATGGATTAAAAGAGGACATTGCAAGAAAAGTCAAACAAATGTGCATTACTTGGGACACTGGAAAGTTATCTTTGCGGTGGAGAAGCAAACACAGAAGCATGAGGTTTGGTTGGGTCAGGGATTGGTGAGCAGCCAGGGAAGGGTAAGTCTGATCTTTTTGTGCAATGCAATGAAGAAAAGCTTAAGCTAACCGTTCCATTTACACATGTCACTAATCCAATGTCTAGCAAAGTATCAGAGGTTGCTATTTCACCTGTGAATGAAATTTATGCTAAATATCATGAACCAGAATTTAAAAAAATGTGATTACATTACTTGTTGAGCAAATACTGATACAGTTTCTAGTCGACTCAGGAGCAGGGCATTCTGTGATACGATTGTGTGAATTTTCTATTTCACCTAGAATGAGCAATCACGCTCTGTGTACTACAGGAGCATCGGGGATGTCAGTAATTGAGACATTCTCTGTGCCCTTAAAATGTGAGATAGTAGCTACACAGAAACAATTTGACTTCTCATTTTTAATTTCTGAGTGTTGCCCAATAAATCTGTTGGGTCGAGATTTGATGTGCAAACTAAACATAAATTTGATCTGCACATCACTAGGCCTTAGGATAGAATGGGAAGATAACTCCTGCTTTGTAAAATATGATCCCAGACCCCTGCTCTTTGTGTATGAATGGAAACTGAGTAATTCTTCTCTCAATGATGTCACACACTCTCTAGTAGAGAAAGCAAAAACTCTCACCTCCTTTTATCACACAAACTACATGACACTGAATGCGCTGCACTGTACTGCACACATACACAGACATGAACCACATGAGAGTTATGAGAAAGAATGGTACAGGAAGTTGGATAGGCCAGACATATTGATACTGAAGCGTGTGATATGGAATGATCACAGATGTGCTGTAGAGGTAGATTTATCTCAGGTTTTAGGCCGGGCTGGTCATCCACACCCATTCCAAATGAATCATGGATCTCCACATCTCTCACTAGCCAAATCTGTTAATGACAAGTGGGAATCTTTGGGAGAATGGATGTTACAGGCAGCCAGCTGTTCTTTACAGCCCAAAATTAAATGCATATAGCACAGCACTAAATTGACTGGCTAGAGCTGAGAGAGGCGTGGTGATCCTTCCTGATGACGGGACAGATCCCAACCCATGGTACAAAACTGACTTGGCACTACCTAAATTGGAACTTTCAGATGTACGACTACAAAAAGTGGCCAAGGAATTGTGGGCGAGTGTAAAATATGATGTAGGTCTCATTAAAAATTGCCCTCCAGTGATCATTACACCAAAATCAGATTATAGGCCAAAGCGGGCTCAATATCCCCTAAAACCAGAAGCTATAGCAGGAATAACACCGGTGTTTAATTCTCAATTAAAATCTGGAGTTATAGTGCCATGAGAAACGTCTCCTGTGCGAACACCACTCTTCCCAGTAAGGAAAATAAGAGCTCCAGTGGAGCCATAGGAGTGGAGATTCGTACAAGATTTGAAAGTGGTCAGTGATGCTGTGATCCAATGAGCACCTAATGTTCCCAACCCATACACTACTTCTTCTTCTTCTGTCAGCTTTTCCCTTCAGGGGTCGCCACAGCGAATCATCTCTCTCCACCCATCCCTATCTTCTGCATCCTCAACACTTCATATCACTTCATATACACTTCATGGAAGGAGGAAAGAAGATATACCACTTGGTGGAATGAGGAAGTTATAGTATTCAAAGGAAGAGGTTAGCCAAGAAGAAGTGGGACATGGACAGGTAGAGATGGAAAGGTGCTCACAAGTGAGGAGAGTGTACAGAGAAGATGGAAGGAGTACTTTGAAGACCTGATGAATGAGGAAAATGAAAAATATCTTCCTTCCTCCTTCCAGATGACACACCCAGCACCTTTCTTCCTGTCTCCCTGACCACTTCTGCTGTAGTTTCCCAGTCAACTGGCAGCATTACCTGACCACCCAGAGCCTGCCTCAACTTCTGTCTATATTCCTCACAACATTTCTCGTTTTTCAGCTTCCACCACTTGGTTTTCTTGTCTGTCTCTATCTCTATCTAACCCATATATCATATTGTACCAAATTCCAGTTGACAGTGCATGGTTTTCTGTTGTTGATATAGCTAACGCATTCGTTAGTGTAGATCCAGATTGTCAATTTTGGTTTGCATTTTCCTTTAATGGAAAAGCCTATACTTTCACACGCTTATGTCAGGGCTATTGTGAGTCACCTACAATCTATAATGAAGCATTAAAGAATAGTTTAGATACACTGCAGCTAACTGAGAAATCTGTGTTGCTGTGTTGTAGACACATGACATTCAGTGTGAAAAAGACACTATTAAATTGCTCTGTCACCTCGCTAAAGAAGGACATAAAGCAAGCCTGTCAAAACTGCAATTTGTACAACAAGAAGTGAAGTTCCTAGGACATTTAATTTCTGCAGAAGGTAAAAGACTAGAGTCAGGTAGAGTGGAAGCAATATAGAAAATTCCCAAACCGGTTACTAAAAACAGTTAATGTCATTCTTGGGTGTGTTCATACTGTAGGATATTATGTTAGAGGCACCGCTGAGTGCTATTGCTCACGGACAAGGCCTGCAAGCACACAGCAAAGTGACGTGGACCGAGACTGCAAAAGCTGCGTTTGAACAACAGACATTACAGATGACATCCACATTGGGCATTCCTGACCCGATGAGACCATTTACACAGACTGTGGACGAAAAAGGGGAGTGCATGACATCTGTTTTACTTCAAGAGCATGGGGGTAGGCTGCGACCAGTGGCTTACTTCTCTGCAAAGCTAGATCTGGTATCAGCAGGACTTCAGCAGGACTATGTGTCTTAGAGCAGTGGCTGCAAGAGAGAAAGCTGTCAATGCCTCACGAGATATCATAGACTACAGCGAATTAACTTTGTTGGTACCACATTCAGTGTCGCAACTGCTCTTAGAACAAAAGACAGCACACATGATGGCCGCTCAATGGTTGAGATATAACACTGTACTCTTAGAAATGCCGAATGTCACAGTTAAACGGTGCACACCTCTTAACCCTGCCACTCTTCTTCCCACAGAGCAGGATGAAGAGCCTCATGATTGTGTGAGTGTGATTAATGAAGTTTGTAGTCCAAGACCTGATTTACAGGAGATACCGCTGATCAACCCTGATCTGGAACTATTTGTGGACAGATCAGCATCCAGGGGCTCAGAAACAGGTCAAAACTGCGTAGGGTTTGCAGTAGTGACTCAGAATGAAATTCTACTTTCAGGTAAACTTCCGTCTCATTATTCAGCAAGGCGGCGGAACTCACCGCCCTCATAGAGGCCTGCAAAGTGACTGTGAATATTTACACTGATACTGCTATCAGTGTAAATATTCACAGTCACTTTGCAGGCCTCTATGCCTTTGGCATCACGCAAGATTTTGGAACATTATGGAAGCATAGGGGGTTTTTGACCTCCTCAGGCAAGCTTATCACGCGCCACGGCCTGATAGCTGACCTCCTGGGTGCAATCCTACTTCCAAAAGCTATTGCAGTATGTAAATGTGAAGCGCATACCCCTTGTAATGACCCTATTTCCACAGGTAACGCCAAAGCTGATGCAGCGGCAAAAGCAGCAGCAAAACAACCTGAACAGAAATGAAATACAAATGTCATGACTATATTGTCTGCTCCTACTCTAAATCTCACTGAATTACAGGGTATGGGTGTATTACAGGGTATGGCCAGAGACACAGTATCGGCGAATGTGAAGATCAAATGTTGAACTACTGCATAAATTTGTCTTCTGTGTTATCTGATATTCACAGGCAGGTGAAGGACATGGTGAAAGACTTCAGGAGGAAGAATTGGAAGGCTAATCGTTGGCTGGGACCGCTTCAGATTCTGCTGACTACACCCACCGCTGTGGAGATAGCAGAGAGAGCAACATGGATACACGCCAGTCACTGTAAGCAGGTACCAGTGTCAGATCAGGAACTAGGGGGAGAGTAAATATTCACCGTAACCACCCAGTATGGTAGAATTGTTGGTTTCTAGATGAAATCTAGAAAAAATCTCTAACACCCGCACTTAGGAAGACAAACCTAACAGATAGTGTTCCAGATCCTCGGTGATGTGGGACGAGTGCGTAAGGGCAGTGCCTGCACTCTGAAAGGTGAAGGTTCACTTAAAGTTTGGTGTTGTTCATAGGAATCATCTGAGAGACATTCTAAGAATCCTGCTACTGAGACATGAAAAGGTGAAACTCAAAAAGACAACATTCCTGTGCACACAGTGTGGACACCCCAAATGCTCTAGCTTGTGTAGACCCATTTCCTCGAGAGAAGATGAGCGTGCACCTCTACTGAAGTGAAAAAATCAAATAGTAGGTAGGACAATACCTGCAAAGCAAAGATGAAAGGGTTTACATTATCCCTTACATTAGCACTATGGCTGTGTGTAGAATGGACCAAACCAGAGACTAACACAGAGCTAACAGAAGGAAAGAAGGGGACAGTGACTTGCACAAAAGTGTATGATAATAAGGGAAATATATGGGAATGTGTTATCTATGCAAATACCCATGTGGGCCAAAAGGGTGGCTCTCAGTGTGGTGTAGTACCAGTACATCTTTGACGAGTCACCGTCCAGGAGGTTGCTCCTGGAATAAGAACAGACCAACAGTTAAATTTATTTTAAACAATGTCACTAACTCTGACAGAGGCAAGTTCTGTTTTGCTACTGAGCAGATAGGCACTGACTCCTACGAACGCACGGTGGACATCGAAGTGATTAAACCAGCCGTGATAGATAGGGTAATAAATGTAGTCATACCAGCTCTGGCCCAGGCTAATTTGAAAGATGATCTCACAGAACAGATTTCCACCATTAAGGGGTCTGATCTGCAGAAACAAACAGAACTCGCTCTGACTAAGTGTGAAGACAATTACACCTGTGCTTTAGCCCTTATGCATCGCGAAGAACTTCAAATCAATAAGTCATGCAGGCAGTTCATCAGATGTTCAAAACTGTCCCTATAACTGCAAGCATGATGGAACAGGTGTCGACGTCCTGCGAACTCCCAGCTAGTATCTGTAATGTTGTTATGATGGGGAAAAGCCTTCTGACTAGTGGGAATGTATGTTTCTACAGAGCAAATTGCACTGAAAAGCAACCAAAGTATCCTACACACCTAGTGTTCAGAGTGACAAAAGAGCAGGCTGATACTTGTGTATGCAGAGACTCTGGAAAAACAAATGTGGGCATGTCATGGTGCAAGCTGAACGTGTATGTTCTGGATAACGATGACTGTTCAGCAAAGCAAGGTGACTGCACCAACATGGGGCCAGCCAACTTCACAGCGAAGTTGTGACTCAGGTGAATTTCATATGCCCTTTCATAAGACTCACTTCATCAGCTGCTGCAATATGGGTGTGTGGCAATAAGGGATTCTACTGACTCCCTACGGAGGGTTGGAGAGGTTGCTGCTACCCAGCGTTACTCAAAACTGGTACATCAGTGTACATACCTGATTATGAGAACAATACTAGACAGAAGAGAGCAGTATCCAAATATAACGACTACGTGTTAGAGTATCCGTGGACTAGCCCGTCAGAAAATATAGGATGGTCAGTATTTCTAGGAGGAGGAACTACTCCTAAATAAAATCAATAGATTAGCTTATATGGTTCTGACCCTGGTGAATAATACTGAAACATTGACTACAATGATCACTGATGAACTTACACAGCTTTGGAGTGCAGTCATACAAAATCGCCTAGTGTTAGATATGCTCACGGCAGAGAAAGGAGGAGTGTGCAAGATGCTTGACATCTTGTGTTGTTTTAACATACCAGATGTGTCTGCTAATGTTACAGAGGTGCTCAACCACATGAGGAATGCAATTAGACCCCCTCTACAAGTGGACAATTCATGGTTCAGTTGGATCACTGCCTTTTGGGGAGGCTGGGGATACTGGTTGGTCCATACACTGCTGCCCATTATAGTGATCAGACTTCTAGCGCTGTTATGTGTTCCCTGCATCTGTCAGTTGGTGTCTACCACTCTACAATGATTAGTTGCCTCAACACTCAACAGGAAAGTATAGTGTCAACTCTTACAACAAATGGAGGATAGATTTGATGAATGTAGAGAGCAGATTTGAGACATTGATTTTCCACCGGATCTGACACAAGCAGACCCTGAGTTGACAAATGATAAAAATTAATTTAGCTTAGAATGAGTTTGTTTTGTTTTGGGGTTTTTTTTTATCCTGATATGTTTTATGCTGATTCTGATTCCCTGACTCGCAAAGAAAAAAACAGAAAATTAGAGGGGTTTCTACTCTCTCAAGAAAAAGCAGAGTAACTATTTTTTGAGGTTTAGTTGATGATGACATTGGAAAGCCAAGGGAAAAGATGGTGTCTGATGATGGTGTAAAACTGTCTGTGAAATGCTTAAAGTAAATATGTTAAAATTTTGTATATTTAGTTTGTCCTTAATGACAAAAAGGAGGGAAATGTAGTGGAAATTTTAACAAGTAACATAGATAAACAAGTAACCCTTTAGGAACTCAGGTGTGTGTGTGGAGAGGAAGGTGTTAACAAGGTGGCTGTCAGTACCAGGAGCGATACTACATGTGGAATGCAAAAACATTGTATATCTTGTTTTTCTATATGCTATAGCTCCTTTTATAGAAGTGAGATGTACCATTCTACAAGTGTGTCATGCTGGTGGAAACGTATACATTTGCTGTAGGAGGATTAGGAGATTTAGGAGGCACCTAAAACTTAGGGGGACCCGTGAAAGCAGGCCATGCCTCTCCACTGTGTAATCTCATTGCAATGTGTTTGAGATGCCTTTTTGCAAAATACAAATTACTTTCTTTTCTCTTTACTGTGACACACACCCTTGTGTCAGTGTGTAGTTTGTTAATTATTTCAAGTCAGAGTGCAGACTTGCCACCACAGCGCTCTACAAACAAGGGAAAGCGGTTTTTCAGACAAACGCATGTGTGCAGCTGAACCGGGCAGTTTTCTTTGACTTTTTTCATACGTTTGGGATCTTCTATGATATGAAACGTGCTTGTTTACTTTAAAATGCAAAATTCATGAGAAACAAAGGAAAGTCATCAAAAATATGAATTTTCGTATGAAATATGATTTTTTTCATCAAAGCTCAAAAATTCATATGAAACATGGAAAAGGTGTTATTCCATGAAAATTCAGTTAACAAAGTCAACTTTCATCATTTTCCATCGAACTGGCTCGTTTCCTGCCTCAGCGCGGTGTGCTCTCTGCATTGTGCTTCTCTGGCGCTGAAAATGCGATTCCGCAAGTCTCAGCGCTCTACGAGCAAGGGAAAGCGGTTTTTCAGACAAACGCATGTGTGCAGCTGAACCGGGCAGATTTCTTTGACTTTTTTCACACGTTTGGGGTCAACTATGATATGAAATGTGATTGTAAACATTGAAATTCCAAAATTCATAATAATCAATGGAAAGTCATGAAAAAGATGAATTTTCATATGTAATATGATTTTTTAAATGAAAGTTCAAAAATTCATAGGCAACATGGAAACAGTGATCATCCATGAAAATTCACTTAACACATTCAACTTTCATCATTTTTCGAGGAACTGGCTTGTTTCCTGCCACCGCGCAGCTTGCTCTCTGCATTGTGCTTCTCTGGCGCTGAAAATGCGATTCCGCAAGTCTCAGCGCTCTACGAGCAAGGGAAAGCGGTTTTTCAGACAAACGCATGTGTGCAGCTGAACCGGGCAGATTTCTTTGACTTTTTTCACACGTTTGGGGTCAACTATGATATGAAATGTGATTGTTTACATTAAAATGTCAAAATTCATAATAAACAAGGGAAAGTCATAAAAAAGATGAATTTTCATATGTAATATGATTTTTTAAATGAAAGTTCAAAAATTCATAGGCAACATGGAAACAGTGATCATCCATGAAAATTCACTTAACACATTCAACTTTCATCATTTTTCGTGGAACTGGCTTGTTTCCTGCCACCGCGCAGCTTGCTCTCTGCATTGTGCTTCTCTGGCGCTGAAAATGCGATTCCGCAAGTCTCAGCGCTCTACGAGCAAGGGAAAGCGGTTTTTCAGACAAACGCATGTGTGCAGCTGAACCGGGCAGTTTTCTTTGACTTTTTTCACACGTTTGGGGTCGACTATGATATGAAACGTGCTTGTTTACTTTAAAATGCAAAAATTCATGAGAAACAAAGGAAAGTCATCAAAAATATGAATTTTCATATGAAATATGATTTTTTTCATCAAAGCTCAAAAATTCATATGAAACATGGAAAAGGTGTTATTCCATGAAAATTCAGTTAACACATTCAACGTTCATCATTTTTCGTGGAACTGGCTTGTTTCCTGCTACCGCGCATCTTGCTCTCTGCATTGTGCTTCTCTGGCACTGAAAATGCGATTCCGCAAGTCTCAGCGCTCTACGAGCAAGGGAAAGCGGTTTTTCAGACAAACGCATGTGTGCAGCTGAACCGGGCAGATTTCTTTGACTTTTTTCACACGTTTGGGGTCAACTATGATATGAAATGTGATTGTAAACATTAAAATTCCAAAATTCATAATATTCAATGGAAAGTCATGAAAAACATGAATTTTCATATGAAATATGATTTTTTACATGAAAGTTCAAAAATTCATAGGCAACATGGAAACAGTGATCATCCATGAAAATTCACTTAACACATTCAACTTTCATCATTTTTCGTGGAACTGGCTTGTTTCCTGCCACCGCGCAGCTTGCTCTCTGCATTGTGCTTCTCTGGCGCTGAAAATACGATTCCGCAAGTCTCAGCGCTCTACGAGCAAGGGAAAGCGGTTTTTCAGACAAACGCATGTGTGCAGCTGAACCGGGCAGTTTTCTTTGACTTTTTTCACACGTTTGGGGTCGACTATGATATGAAACGTGCTTGTTTACTTTAAAAGGCAAAAATTCATGAGAAACAAAGGAAAGTCATCAAAAATATGAATTTTCATATGAAATATGATTTTTTTCATCAAAGCTCAAAAATTCATATGAAACATGGAAAAGGTGTTATTCCATGAAAATTCGCTTAACAAAGTCAACTTTCATCATTTTCCATCGAACTGGCTCGTTTCCTGCCTCAGCGCGGTGTGCTCTCTGCATTGTGCTTCTCTGGCGCTGAAAATGCGATTCCGCAAGTCTCAGCGCTCTACGAGCAAGGGAAAGCGGTTTTTCAGACAAACGCATGTGTGCAGCTGAACCGGGCAGATTTCTTTGACTTTTTTCACACGTTTGGGGTCAACTATGATATGAAATGTGATTGTAAACAATGAAATTCCAAAATTCATAATAATCAATGGAAAGTCATGAAAAAGATGAATTTTCATATGTAATATGATTTTTTACATGAAAGTTCAAAAATTCATAGGCAACATGGAAACAGTGATCATCCATGAAAATTCACTTAACACATTCAACTTTCATCATTTTTCGTGGAACTGGCTTGTTTCCTGCCACCGCGCAGCTTGCTCTCTGCATTGTGCTTCTCTGGCGCTGATAATGCGATTCCGCAAGTCTCAGCGCTCTACGAGCAAGGGAAAGCGGTTTTTCAGACAAACGCATGTGTGCAGCTGAACCGGGCAGTTTTCTTTGACTTTTTTCACACGTTTGGGGTCGACTATGATATGAAACGTGCTTGTTTACTTTAAAATTCCAAAATTCATGAGAAACAAAGGAAAGTCATCAAAAATATGAATGTTCATATGAAATATGATTTTTTTCATCAAAGCTCAAAAATTCATATGAAACATGGAAAAGGTGTTATTCCATGAAAATTCAGTTAACAAAGTCAACTTTCATCATTTTCCATCGAACTGGCTCGTTTCCTGCCTCAGCGCGGTGTGCTCTCTGCATTGTGCTTCTCTGGCGCTGAAAATGCGATTCCGCAAGTCTCAGCGCTCTACGAGCAAGGGAAAGCGGTTTTTCAGACAAACGCATGTGTGCAGCTGAACCGGGCAGATTTCTTTGACTTTTTTCACACGTTTGGGGTCAACTATGATATGAAATGTGATTGTTTACATTAAAATGTCAAAATTCATAATAATCAATGGAAAGTCATGAAAAACATAAATTTTCATATGAAATATGATTTTTTTAAATGAAAGTTCAAAAATTCATAGGCAACATGGAAACAGTGATCATCCATGAAAATTCACTTAACACATTCAACTTTCATCATTTTTCGTGGAACTGGCTTGTTTCCTGCCACCGCGCAGCTTGCTCTCTGCATTGTGCTTCTCTGGCGCTGAAAATGCGATTCCGCAAGTCTCAGCGGTCTACGAGCAAGGGAAAGCGGTTTTTCAGACAAACGCATGTGTGCAGCTGAACCGGGCAGTTTTCTTTGACTTTTTTCACACGTTTGGGGTCGACTATGATAAGAAACGTGCTTGTTTACTTTAAAATGCAAAAATTCATGAGAAACAAAGGAAAGTCATCAAAAATATGAATTTTCATATGAAATATGATTTTTTTCATCAAAGCTCAAAAATTCATATGAAACATGGAAAAGGTGTTATTCCATGAAAATTCAGTTAACAAAGTCAACTTTCATCATTTTCCATCGAACTGGCTCGTTTCCAGCCTCAGCGCGGTGTGCTCTCTGCATTGTGCTTCTCTGGCGCTGAAAATGCGATTCCGCAAGTCTCAGCGCTCTACGAGCAAGGGAAAGCGGTTTTTCAGACAAACGCATGTGTGCAGCTGAACCGAGCAGATTTCTTTGACTTTTTTCAAACGTTTGGGGTCAACTATGATATGAAATGTGATTGTTTAAACATTAAAATGTCCAAAATTCATAATATTCAATGGAAAGTCATGAAAAACATGAATTTTCATATGAAATATGATTTTTTACATGAAAGTTCAAAAATTCATAGGCAACATGGAAACAGTGATCATCCATGAAAATTCACTTAACACATTCAACTTTCATCATTTTTCGTGGAACTGGCTTGTTTCCTGCCACCGCGCAGCTTGCTCTCTGCATTGTGCTTCTCTGGCGCTGAAAATGCGATTCCGCAAGTCTCAGCGCTCTACGAGCAAGGGAAAGCGGTTTTTCAGACAAACGCATGTGTGCAGCTGAACCGGGCAGTTTTCTTTGACTTTTTTCACACGTTTGGGGTCGACTATGATATGAAACGTGCTTGTTTACTTTAAAATGCAAAAATTCATGAGAAACAAAGGAAAGTCATCAAAAATATGAATTTTCATATGAAATATGATTTTTTTCATCAAAGCTCAAAAATTCATATGAAACATGGAAAAGGTGTTATTCCATGAAAATTCAGTTAACAAAGTCAACTTTCATCATTTTCCATCGAACTGGCTCGTTTCCTGCCTCAGCGCGGTGTGCTCTCTGCATTGTGCTTCTCTGGCGCTGAAAATGCGATTCCGCAAGTCTCAGCGCTCTACGAGCAAGGGAAAGCGGTTTTTCAGACAAACGCATGTGTGCAGCTGAACCGGGCAGATTTCTTTGACTTTTTTCACACGTTTGGGGTCAACTATGATATGAAATGTGATTGTTTACATTAAAATGTCAAAATTCATAATAATCAATGGAAAGTCATGAAAAACATGAATTTTCATATGAAATATGATTTTTTAAATGAAAGTTCAAAAATTCATAGGCAACATGAAAACAGTGATAATCTATGAAAATTCACTTAACACATTCAACTTTCATCATTTTTCGTGGTACTGGCTTGTTTCCTGCCACCGCGCAGCTTGCTCTCTACATTGTGCTTCTCTGGCCCTGAAAATGCGATTCCGCAAGTCTCAGCGCTCTACGAGCAAGGGAAAGAGGTTTTTCAGACAAACGCATGTGTGCAGCTGAACCGGGCAGTTTTCATTGACTTTTTTCACACGTTTGGGGTCGACTATGATATGAAACGTGCTTGTTTACTTTAAAATGCAAAAATTCATGAGAAACAAGGGAAAGTCATCAAAAATATGAATTTTCATATGAAATATGATTTTTTTCATCAAAGCTCAAAAATTCATATGAAACATGGAAAAGGTGTTATTCCATGAAAATTCAGTTAACAAAGTCAACTTTCATCATTTTCCATCGAACTGGCTCGTTTCCTGCCTCAGCGCGGTGTGCTCTCTGCATTGTGCTTCTCTGGCGCTGAAAATGCGATTCCGCAAGTCTCAGCGCTCTACGAGCAAGGGAAAGCGGTTTTTCAGACAAACGCATGTGTGCAGCTGAACCGAGCAGATTTCTTTGACTTTTTTCAAACGTTTGGGGTCAACTATGATATGAAATGTGATTGTAAACATTAAAATTCCAAAATTCATAATATTCAATGGAAAGTCATGAAAAAGATGAATTTTCATATGAAATATGATTTTTTACATGAAAGTTCAAAAATTCATAGGCAACATGGAAACAGTGATCATCCATGAAAATTCACTTAACACATTCAACTTTCATCATTTTTCGTGGAACTGGCTTGTTTCCTGCCACCGCGCAGCTTGCTCTCTGCATTGTGCTTCTCTGGCGCTGATAATGCGATTCCGCAAGTCTCAGCGCTCTACGAGCAAGGGAAAGCGGTTTTTCAGACAAACGCATGTGTGCAGCTGAACCGGGCAGTTTTCTTTGACTTTTTTCACACGTTTGGGGTCGACTATGATATGAAACGTGCTTGTTTACTTTAAAATGCAAAAATTCATGAGAAACAAAGGAAAGTCATCAAAAATATGAATGTTCATATGAAATATGATTTTTTTCATCAAAGCTCAAAAATTCATATGAAACATGGAAAAGGTGTTATTCCATGAAAATTCAGTTAACAAAGTCAACTTTCATCATTTTCCATCGAACTGGCTTGTTTCCTGCCTCAGCGCGGTGTGCTCTCTGCATTGTGCTTCTCTGGCGCTGAAAATGCGATTCCGCAAGTCTCAGCGCTCTACGAGCAAGGGAAAGCGGTTTTTCAGACAAACGCATGTGTGCAGCTGAACCGGGCAGATTTCTTTGACTTTTTTCACACGTTTGGGGTCAACTATGATATGAAATGTGATTGTTTACATTAAAATGTCAAAATTCATAATAATCAATGGAAAGTCATGAAAAACATGAATTTTCATATGAAATATGATTTTTTAAATGAAAGTTCAAAAATTCATAGGCAACATGAAAACAGTGATCATCCATGAAAATTCACTTAACACATTCAACTTTCATCATTTTTCGTGGAACTGGCTTGTTTCCTGCCACCGCGCAGCTTGCTCTCTGCATTGTGCTTCTCTGGCGCTGAAAATGCGATTCCGCAAGTCTCAGCGCTCTACGAGCAAGGGAAAGCGGTTTTTCAGACAAACGCATGTGTGCAGCTGAACCGGGCAGTTTTCTTTGACCTTTTTCACACGTTTGGGGTCGACTATGATATGAAACGTGCTTGTTTACTTTAAAATGCAAATATTCATGAGAAACAAAGGAAAGTCATCAAAAATATGAATTTTCATATGAAATATGATTTTTTTCATCAAAGCTCAAAAATTCATATGAAACATGGAAAAGGTGTTATTCCATGAAAATTCAGTTAACACATTCAACTTTCATCATTTTTCGTGGAACTGGCTTGTTTCCTGCCACCGCGCAGCTTGCTTTCTACATTGTGCTTCTCTGGCGCTGAAAATGCGATTCCGCAAGTCTCAGCGCTCTACGAGCAAGGGAAAGCGGTTTTTCAGACAAACGCATGTGTGCAGCTGAACCGGGCAGTTTTCTTTTACTTTTTTCACACGTTTGGGGTCGACTATGATATGAAACGTGCTTGTTTACTTTAAAATGCAAAAATTCATGAGAAACAAAGGAAAGTCATCAAAAATATGAATTTTCATATGAAATATGATTTTTTTCATCAAAGCTCAAAAATTCATATGAAACATGGAAAAGGTGTTATTCCATGAAAATTCAGTTAACAAAGTCAACTTTCATCATTTTCCATCGAACTGGCTCGTTTCCTGCCTCAGCGCGGTGTGCTCTCTGCATTGTGCTTCTCTGGCGCTGAAAATGCGATTCCGCAAGTCTCAGCGCTCTACGAGCAAGGGAAAGCGGTTTTTCAGACAAACGCATGTGTGCAGCTGAACCGGGCAGATTTCTTTGACTTTTTTCACACGTTTGGGGTCAACTATGATATGAAATGTGATTGTAAACATTAAAATTCCAAAATTCATAATATTCAATGGAAAGTCATGAAAAAGATGAATTTTCATATGTAATATGATTTTTTACATGAAAGTTCAAAAATTCATAGGCAACATGGAAACAGTGATCATCCATGAAAATTCACTTAACACATTCAACTTTCATCATTTTTCGTGGAACTGGCTTGTTTCCTGCCACCGCGCAGCTTGCTCTCTGCATTGTGCTTCTCTGGCGCTGAAAATGCGATTCCGCAAGTCTCAGCGCTCTACGAGCAAGGGAAAGCGGTTTTTCAGACAAACGCATGTGTGCAGCTGAACCGGGCAGTTTTCTTTGACTTTTTTCACACGTTTGGGGTCGACTATGATATGAAACGTGCTTGTTTACTTTAAAATGCAAAAATTCATGAGAAACAAAGGAAAGTCATCAAAAATATGAATTTTCATATGAAATATGATTTTTTTCATCAAAGCTCAAAAATTCATATGAAACATGGAAAAGGTGTTATTCCATGAAAATTCAGTTAACAAAGTCAACTTTCATCATTTTCCATCGAACTGGCTCGTTTCCTGCCTCAGCGCGGTGTGCTCTCTGCATTGTGCTTCTCTGGCGCTGAAAATGCGATTCCGCAAGTCTCAGCGCTCTACGAGCAAGGGAAAGCGGTTTTTCAGACAAACGCATGTGTGCAGCTGAACCGAGCAGATTTCTTTGACTTTTTTCAGACGTTTGGGGTCAACTATGATATGAAATGTGATTGTAAACATTAAAATTCCAAAATTCATAATATTCAATGGAAAGTCATGAAAAACATGAATTTTCATATGAAATATGATTTTTTACATGAAAGTTCAAAAATTCATAGGCAACATGGAAACAGTGATCATCCATGAAAATTCACTTAACACATTCAACTTTCATCATTTTTCGTGGAACTGGCTTGTTTCCTGCCACCGCGCAGCTTGCTCTCTGCATTGTGCTTCTCTGGCGCTGAAAATGCGATTCCGCAAGTCTCAGCGCTCTACGAGCAAGGGAAAGCGGTTTTTCAGACAAACGCATGTGTGCAGCTGAACCGGGCAGATTTCTTTGACTTTTTTCACACGTTTGGGGTCAACTATGATATGAAATGTGATTGTAAACATTGAAATTCCAAAATTCATAATAATCAATGGAAAGTCATGAAAAAGATGAATTTTCATATGTAATATGATTTTTTAAATGAAAGTTCAAAAATTCATAGGCAACATGGAAACAGTGATCATCCATGAAAATTCACTTAACACATTCAACTTTCATCATTTTTCGTGGAACTGGCTTGTTTCCTGCCACCGCGCAGCTTGCTCTCTGCATTGTGCTTCTCTGGCCCTGAAAATGCGATTCCGCAAGTCTCAGCGCTCTACGAGCAAGGGAAAGCGGTTTTTCAGACAAACGCATGTGTGCAGCTGAACCGGGCAGTTTTCTTTGACTTTTTTCACACGTTTGGGGTCGACTATGATATGAAACGTGCTTGTTTACTTTAAAATGCAAAAATTCATGAGAAACAAAGGAAAGTCATCAAAAATATGAATTTTCATATGAAATATGATTTTTTTCATCAAAGCTCAAAAATTCATATGAAACATGGAAAAGGTGTTATTCCATGAAAATTCAGTTAACAAAGTCAACTTTCATCATTTTCCATCGAACTGGCTCGTTTCCTGCCTCAGCGCGGTGTGCTCTCTGCATTGTGCTTCTCTGGCGCTGAAAATGCGATTCCGCAAGTCTCAGCGCTCTACGAGCAAGGGAAAGCGGTTTTTCAGACAAACGCATGTGTGCAGCTGAACCGGGCAGATTTCTTTGACTTTTTTCACACGTTTGGGGTCAACTATGATATGAAATGTGATTGTAAACATTAAAATTCCAAAATTCATAATATTCAATGGAAAGTCATGAAAAAGATGAATTTTCATATGAAATATGATTTTTTACATGAAAGTTCAAAAATTCATAGGCAACATGGAAACAGTGATCATCCATGAAAATTCACTTAACACATTCAACTTTCATCATTTTTCGTGGAACTGGCTTGTTTCCTGCCACCGCGCAGCTTGCTCTCTGCATTGTGCTTCTCTGGCGCTGATAATGCGATTCCGCAAGTCTCAGCGCTCTACGAGCAAGGGAAAGCGGTTTTTCAGACAAACGCATGTGTGCAGCTGAACCGGGCAGTTTTCTTTGACTTTTTTCACACGTTTGGGGTCGACTATGATATGAAACGTGCTTGTTTACTTTAAAATGCAAAAATTCATGAGAAACAAAGGAAAGTCATCAAAAATATGAATTTTCATATGAAATATGATTTTTTTCATCAAAGCTCAAAAATTCATATGAAACATGGAAAAGGTGTTATTCCATGAAAATTCAGTTAACAAAGTCAACTTTCATCATTTTCCATCGAACTGGCTTGTTTCCTGCCTCAGCGCGGTGTGCTCTCTGCATTGTGCTTCTCTGGCGCTGAAAATGCGATTCCGCAAGTCTCAGCGCTCTACGAGCAAGGGAAAGCGGTTTTTCAGACAAACGCATGTGTGCAGCTGAACCGGGCAGATTTCTTTGACTTTTTTCACACGTTTGGGGTCAACTATGATATGAAATGTGATTGTTTACATTAAAATGTCAAAATTCATAATAAACAAGGGAAAGTCATGAAAAAGATGAATTTTCATATGTAATATGATTTTTTAAATGAAAGTTCAAAAATTCATAGGCAACATGAAAACAGTGATCATCCATGAAAATTCACTTAACACATTCAACTTTCATCATTTTTCGTGGAACTGGCTTGTTTCCTGCCACCGCGCAGCTTGCTCTCTGCATTGTGCTTCTCTGGCGCTGAAAATGCGATTCCGCAAGTCTCAGCGCTCTACGAGCAAGGGAAAGCGGTTTTTCAGACAAACGCATGTGTGCAGCTGAACCGGGCAGTTTTCTTTGACTTTTTTCACACGTTTGGGGTCGACTATGATATGAAACGTGCTTGTTTACTTTAAAATGCAAAAATTCATGAGAAACAAAGGAAAGTCATCAAAAATATGAATTTTCATATGAAATATGATTTTTTTCATCAAAGCTCAAAAATTCATATGAAACATGGAAAAGGTGTTATTCCATGAAAATTCAGTTAACAAAGTCAACTTTCATCATTTTCCATCGAACTGGCTCGTTTCCTGCCTCAGCGCGGTGTGCTCTCTGCATTGTGCTTCTCTGGCGCTGAAAATGCGATTCCGCAAGTCTCAGCGCTCTACGAGCAAGGGAAAGCGGTTTTTCAGACAAACGCATGTGTGCAGCTGAACCGGGCAGATTTCTTTGACTTTTTTCACACGTTTGGGGTCAACTATGATATGAAATGTGATTGTAAACATTAAAATTCCAAAATTCATAATATTCAATGGAAAGTCATGAAAAACATGAATTTTCATATGAAATATGATTTTTTAAATGAAAGTTCAAAAATTCATAGGCAACATGAAAACAGTGATCATCCATGAAAATTCACTTAACACATTCAACTTTCATCATTTTTCGTGGAACTGGCTTGTTTCCTGCCACCGCGCAGCTTGCTCTCTGCATTGTGCTTCTCTGGCGCTGAAAATGCGATTCCGCAAGTCTCAGCGCTCTACGAGCAAGGGAAAGCGGTTTTTCAGACAAACGCATGTGTGCAGCTGAACCGGGCAGATTTCTTTGACTTTTTTCACACGTTTGGGGTCAACTATGATATGAAATGTGATTGTAAACATTGAAATTCCAAAATTCATAATAATCAATGGAAAGTCATGAAAAAGATGAATTTTCATATGTAATATGATTTTTTAAATGAAAGTTCAAAAATTCATAGGCAACATGGAAACAGTGATCATCCATGAAAATTCACTTAACACATTCAACTTTCATCATTTTTCGTGGAACTGGCTTGTTTCCTGCCACCGCGCAGCTTGCTCTCTGCATTGTGCTTCTCTGGCGCTGATAATGCGATTCCGCAAGTCTCAGCGCTCTACGAGCAAGGGAAAGCGGTTTTTCAGACAAACGCATGTGTGCAGCTGAACCGGGCAGTTTTCTTTGACTTTTTTCACACGTTTGGGGTCGACTATGATATGAAACGTGCTTGTTTACTTTAAAATGCAAAAATTCATGAGAAACAAAGGAAAGTCATCAAAAATATGAATGTTCATATGAAATATGATTTTTTTCATCAAAGCTCAAAAATTCATATGAAACATGGAAAAGGTGTTATTCCATGAAAATTCAGTTAACAAAGTCAACTTTCATCATTTTCCATCGAACTGGCTCGTTTCCTGCCTCAGCGCGGTGTGCTCTCTGCATTGTGCTTCTCTGGCGCTGAAAATGCGATTCCGCAAGTCTCAGCGCTCTACGAGCAAGGGAAAGCGGTTTTTCAGACAAACGCATGTGTGCAGCTGAACCGGGCAGATTTCTTTGACTTTTTTCACACGTTTGGGGTCAACTATGATATGAAATGTGATTGTTTACATTAAAATGTCAAAATTCATAATAATCAATGGAAAGTCATGAAAAAGATGAATTTTCATATGTAATATGATTTTTTAAATGAAAGTTCAAAAATTCATAGGCAACATGAAAACAGTGATCATCCATGAAAATTCACTTAACACATTCAACTTTCATCATTTTTCGTGGAACTGGCTTGTTTCCTGCCACCGCGCAGCTTGCTCTCTGCATTGTGCTTCTCTGGCGCTGAAAATGCGATTCCGCAAGTCTCAGCGCTCTACGAGCAAGGGAAAGCGGTTTTTCAGACAAACGCATGTGTGCAGCTGAACCGGGCAGTTTTCTTTGACTTTTTTCACACGTTTGGGGTCGACTATGATATGAAACGTGCTTGTTTACTTTAAAATGCAAAAATTCATGAGAAACAAAGGAAAGTCATCAAAAATATGAATTTTCATATGAAATATGATTTTTTTCATCAAAGCTCAAAAATTCATATGAAACATGGAAAAGGTGTTATTCCATGAAAATTCAGTTAACAAAGTCAACTTTCATCATTTTCCATCGAACTGGCTCGTTTCCTGCCTCAGCGCGGTGTGCTCTCTGCATTGTGCTTCTCTGGCGCTGAAAATGCGATTCCGCAAGTCTCAGCGCTCTACGAGCAAGGGAAAGCGGTTTTTCAGACAAACGCATGTGTGCAGCTGAACCGAGCAGATTTCTTTGACTTTTTTCAAACGTTTGGGGTCAACTATGATATGAAATGTGATTGTAAACATTAAAATTCCAAAATTCATAATATTCAATGGAAAGTCATGAAAAAGATGAATTTTCATATGAAATATGATTTTTTACATGAAAGTTCAAAAATTCATAGGCAACATGGAAACAGTGATCATCCATGAAAATTCACTTAACACATTCAACTTTCATCATTTTTCGTGGAACTGGCTTGTTTCCTGCCACCGCGCAGCTTGCTCTCTGCATTGTGCTTCTCTGGCGCTGAAAATGCGATTCCGCAAGTCTCAGCGCTCTACGAGATAAGAAAAGCGGTTTTTCAGACAAACGCATGTGTGCAGCTGAACCGGGCAGATTTCTTTGACTTTTTTCACACGTTTAGGGTCAACTATGATATGAAATGTGATTGTAAACATTAAAATTCCAAAATTCATAATAATCAATGGAAAGTCATGAAAAACATGAATTTTCATATGAAATATGATTTTTTAAATGAAAGTTCAAAAATTCATAGGCAACATGAAAACAGTGATCATCCATGAAAATTCACTTAACACATTCAACTTTCATCATTTTTCGTGGAACTGGCTTGTTTCCTGCCACCGCGCAGCTTGCTCTCTGCATTGTGCTTCTCTGGCGCTGAAAATGCGATTCCGCAAGTCTCAGCGCTCTACGAGCAAGGGAAAGCGGTTTTTCAGACAAACGCATGTGTGCAGCTGAACCGGGCAGATTTCTTTGACTTTTTTCACACGTTTGGGGTCAACTATGATATGAAATGTGATTGTAAACATTGAAATTCCAAAATTCATAATAATCAATGGAAAGTCATGAAAAAGATGAATTTTCATATGTAATATGATTTTTTAAATGAAAGTTCAAAAATTCATAGGCAACATGGAAACAGTGATCATCCATGAAAATTCACTTAACACATTCAACTTTCATCATTTTTCGTGGAACTGGCTTGTTTCCTGCCACCGCGCAGCTTGCTCTCTGCATTGTGCTTCTCTGGCGCTGATAATGCGATTCCGCAAGTCTCAGCGCTCTACGAGCAAGGGAAAGCGGTTTTTCAGACAAACGCATGTGTGCAGCTGAACCGGGCAGTTTTCTTTGACTTTTTTCACACGTTTGGGGTCGACTATGATATGAAACGTGCTTGTTTACTTTAAAATGCAAAAATTCATGAGAAACAAAGGAAAGTCATCAAAAATATGAATTTTCATATGAAATATGATTTTTTTCATCAAAGCTCAAAAATTCATATGAAACATGGAAAAGGTGTTATTCCATGAAAATTCAGTTAACAAAGTCAACTTTCATCATTTTCCATCGAACTGGCTCGTTTCCTGCCTCAGCGCGGTGTGCTCTCTGCATTGTGCTTCTCTGGCGCTGAAAATGCGATTCCGCAAGTCTCAGCGCTCTACGAGCAAGGGAAAGCGGTTTTTCAGACAAACGCATGTGTGCAGCTGAACCGGGCAGGTTTCTTTGACTTTTTTCACACGTTTGGGGTCAACTATGATATTAAATGTGATTGTAAACATTAAAATTCCAAAATTCATAATATTCAATGGAAAGTCATGAAAAACATGAATTTTCATATGAAATTTGATTTTTTACATGAAAGTTCAAAAATTCATAGGCAACATGGAAACAGTGATCATCCATGAAAATTCACTTAACACATTCAACTTTCATCATTTTTCGTGGAACTGGCTTGTTTCCTGCCACCGCGCAGCTTGCTCTCTGCATTGTGCTTCTCTGGCGCTGAAAATGCGATTCCGCAAGTCTCAGCGCTCTACGAGCAAGGGAAAGCGGTTTTTCAGACAAACGCATGTGTGCAGCTGAACCGGGCAGATTTCTTTGACTTTTTTCACACGTTTGGGGTCAACTATGATATGAAATGTGATTGTAAACATTGAAATTCCAAAATTCATAATAATCAATGGAAAGTCATGAAAAAGATGAATTTTCATATGTAATATGATTTTTTAAATGAAAGTTCAAAAATTCATAGGCAACATGGAAACAGTGATCATCCATGAAAATTCACTTAACACATTCAACTTTCATCATTTTTCGTGGAACTGGCTTGTTTCCTGCCACCGCGCAGCTTGCTCTCTGCATTGTGCTTCTCTGGCCCTGAAAATGCGATTCCGCAAGTCTCAGCGCTCTACGAGCAAGGGAAAGCGGTTTTTCAGACAAACGCATGTGTGCAGCTGAACCGGGCAGATTTCTTTGACTTTTTTCACACGTTTGGGGTCGACTATGATATGAAACGTGCTTGTTTACTTTAAAATGCAAAAATTCATGAGAAACAAAGGAAAGTCATCAAAAATATGAATTTTCATATGAAATATGATTTTTTTCATCAAAGCTCAAAAATTCATATGAAACATGGAAAAGGTGTTATTCCATGAAAATTCAGTTAACAAAGTCAACTTTCATCATTTTCCATCGAACTGGCTCGTTTCCTGCCTCAGCGCGGTGTGCTCTCTGCATTGTGCTTCTCTGGCGCTGAAAATGCGATTCCGCAAGTCTCAGCGCTCTACGAGCAAGGGAAAGCGGTTTTTCAGACAAACGCATGTGTGCAGCTGAACCGAGCAGATTTCTTTGACTTTTTTCAAACGTTTGGGGTCAACTATGATATGAAATGTGATTGTAAACATTAAAATTCCAAAATTCATAATATTCAATGGAAAGTCATGAAAAAGATGAATTTTCATATGAAATATGATTTTTTACATGAAAGTTCAAAAATTCATAGGCAACATGGAAACAGTGATCATCCATGAAAATTCACTTAACACATTCAACTTTCATCATTTTTCGTGGAACTGGCTTGTTTCCTGCCACCGCGCAGCTTGCTCTCTGCATTGTGCTTCTCTGGCGCTGATAATGCGATTCCGCAAGTCTCAGCGCTCTACGAGCAAGGGAAAGCGGTTTTTCAGACAAACGCATGTGTGCAGCTGAACCGGGCAGATTTCTTTGACTTTTTTCACACGTTTGGGGTCAACTATGATATGAAATGTGATTGTAAACATTAAAATTCCAAAATTCATAATATTCAATGGAAAGTCATGAAAAACATGAATTTTCATATGAAATATGATTTTTTACATGAAAGTTCAAAAATTCATAGGCAACATGGAAACAGTGATCATCCATGAAAATTCACTTAACACATTCAACTTTCATCATTTTTCGTGGAACTGGCTTGTTTCCTGCCACCGCGCAGCTTGCTCTCTGCATTGTGCTTCTCTGGCGCTGAAAATGCGATTCCGCAAGTCTCAGCGCTCTACGAGCAAGGGAAAGCGGTTTTTCAGACAAACGCATGTGTGCAGCTGAACCGGGCAGATTTCTTTGACTTTTTTCACACGTTTGGGGTCAACTATGATATGAAATGTGATTGTAAACATTGAAATTCCAAAATTCATAATAATCAATGGAAAGTCATGAAAAAGATGAATTTTCATATGTAATATGATTTTTTAAATGAAAGTTCAAAAATTCATAGGCAACATGGAAACAGTGATCATCCATGAAAATTCACTTAACACATTCAACTTTCATCATTTTTCGTGGAACTGGCTTGTTTCCTGCCACCGCGCAGCTTGCTCTCTGCATTGTGCTTCTCTGGCGCTGATAATGCGATTCCGCAAGTCTCAGCGCTCTACGAGCAAGGGAAAGCGGTTTTTCAGACAAACGCATGTGTGCAGCTGAACCGGGCAGTTTTCTTTGACTTTTTTCACACGTTTGGGGTCGACTATGATATGAAACGTGCTTGTTTACTTTAAAATGCAAAAATTCATGAGAAACAAAGGAAAGTCATCAAAAATATGAATGTTCATATGAAATATGATTTTTTTCATCAAAGCTCAAAAATTCATATGAAACATGGAAAAGGTGTTATTCCATGAAAATTCAGTTAACAAAGTCAACTTTCATCATTTTCCATCGAACTGGCTCGTTTCCTGCCTCAGCGCGGTGTGCTCTCTGCATTGTGCTTCTCTGGCGCTGAAAATGCGATTCCGCAAGTCTCAGCGCTCTACGAGCAAGGGAAAGCGGTTTTTCAGACAAACGCATGTGTGCAGCTGAACCGGGCAGATTTCTTTGACTTTTTTCACACGTTTGGGGTCAACTATGATATGAAATGTGATTGTTTACATTAAAATGTCAAAATTCATAATAATCAATGGAAAGTCATGAAAAAGATGAATTTTCATATGTAATATGATTTTTTAAATGAAAGTTCAAAAATTCATAGGCAACATGAAAACAGTGATAATCCATGAAAATTCACTTAACACATTCAACTTTCATCATTTTTCGTGGAACTGGCTTGTTTCCTGCCACCGCGCAGCTTGCTCTCTGCATTGTGCTTCTCTGGCGCTGAAAATGAGATTCCGCAAGTCTCAGCGCTCTACGAGCAAGGGAAAGCGGTTTTTCAGACAAACGCATGTGTGCAGCTGAACCGGGCAGTTTTCTTTGACTTTTTTCACACGTTTGGGGTCGACTATGATATGAAACGTGCTTGTTTACTTTAAAATGCAAAAATTCATGAGAAACAAAGGAAAGTCATCAAAAATATGAATTTTCATATGAAATATGATTTTTTTCATCAAAGCTCAAAAATTCATATGAAACATGGAAAAGGTGTTATTCCATGAAAATTCAGTTAACAAAGTCAACTTTCATCATTTTCCATCGAACTGGCTCGTTTCCTGCCTCAGCGCGGTGTGCTCTCTGCATTGTGCTTCTCTGGCGCTGAAAATGCGATTCCGCAAGTCTCAGCGCTCTACGAGCAAGGGAAAGCGGTTTTTCAGACAAACGCATGTGTGCAGCTGAACCGAGCAGATTTCTTTGACTTTTTTCACACGTTTGGGGTCAACTATGATATGAAATGTGATTGTAAACATTAAAATTCCAAAATTCATAATATTCAATGGAAAGTCATGAAAAACATGAATTTTCATATGAAATATGATTTTTTACATGAAAGTTCAAAAATTCATAGGCAACATGGAAACAGTGATCATCCATGAAAATTCACTTAACACATTCAACTTTCATCATTTTTCGTGGAACTGGCTTGTTTCCTGCCACCGCGCAGCTTGCTCTCTGCATTGTGCTTCTCTGGCGCTGATAATGCGATTCCGCAAGTCTCAGCGCTCTACGAGCAAGGGAAAGCGGTTTTTCAGACAAACGCATGTGTGCAGCTGAACCGAGCAGATTTCTTTGACTTTTTTCAAACGTTTGGGGTCAACTATGATATGAAATGTGATTGTAAACATTAAAATTCCAAAATTCATAATATTCAATGGAAAGTCATGAAAAACATGAATTTTCATATGAAATATGATTTTTTACATGAAAGTTCAAAAATTCATAGGCAACATGGAAACAGTGATCATCCATGAAAATTCACTTAACACATTCAACTTTCATCATTTTTCGTGGAACTGGCTTGTTTCCTGCCACCGCGCAGCTTGCTCTCTGCATTGTGCTTCTCTGGCGCTGAAAATGCGATTCCGCAAGTCTCAGCGCTCTACGAGCAAGGGAAAGCGGTTTTTCAGACAAACGCATGTGTGCAGCTGAACCGGGCAGATTTCTTTGACTTTTTTCAAACGTTTGGGGTCAACTATGATATGAAATGTGATTGTAAACATTAAAATTCCAAAATTCATAATATTCAATGGAAAGTCATGAAAAAGATGAATTTTCATATGAAATATGATTTTTTACATGAAAGTTCAAAAATTCATAGGCAACATGGAAACAGTGATCATCCATGAAAATTCACTTAACACATTCAACTTTCATCATTTTTCGTGGAACTGGCTTGTTTCCTGCCACCGCGCAGCTTGCTCTCTGCATTGTGCTTCTCTGGCGCTGATAATGCGATTCCGCAAGTCTCAGCGCTCTACGAGCAAGGGAAAGCGGTTTTTCAGACAAACGCATGTGTGCAGCTGAACCGAGCAGATTTCTTTGACTTTTTTCACACGTTTGGGGTCGACTATGATATGAAACGTGCTTGTTTACTTTAAAATTCCAAAATTCATAATATTCAATGGAAAGTCATCAAAAATATGAATTTTCATATGAAATATGATTTTTTTCATCAAAGCTCAAAAATTCATATGAAACATGGAAAAGGTGTTATTCCATGAAAATTCACTTAACACATTCAACTTTCATCATTTTTCGTGGAACTGGCTTGTTTCCTGCCACCGCGCAGCTTGCTCTCTGCATTGTGCTTCTCTGGCGCTGAAATTGCGATTCCGCAAGTCTCAGCGCTCTACGAGCAAGGGAAAGCGGTTTTTCAGACAAACGCATGTGTGCAGCTGAACCGAGCAGATTTCTTTGACTTTTTTCAAACGTTTGGGGTCAACTATGATATGAAATGTGATTGTAAACATTAAAATTCCAAAATTCATAATATTCAATGGAAAGTCATGAAAAAGATGAATTTTCATATGAAATATGATTTTTTACATGAAAGTTCAAAAATTCATAGGCAACATGGAAACAGTGATCATCCATGAAAATTCACTTAACACATTCAACTTTCATCATTTTTCGTGGAACTGGCTTGTTTCCTGCCACCGCGCAGCTTGCTCTCTGCATTGTGCTTCTCTGGCGCTGATAATGCGATTCCGCAAGTCTCAGCGCTCTACGAGCAAGGGAAAGCGGTTTTTCAGACAAACGCATGTGTGCAGCTGAACCGAGCAGATTTCTTTGACTATTTTCAAACGTTTGGGGTCAACTATGATATGAAATGTGATTGTAAACATTAAAATTCCAAAATTCATAATATTCAATGGAAAGTCATGAAAAACATGAATTTTCATATGAAATATGATTTTTTACATGAAAGTTCAAAAATTCATAGGCAACATGGAACCAGTGATCATCCATGAAAATTCACTTAACACATTCAACTTTCATCATTTTTCGTGGAACTGGCTTGTTTCCTGCCACCGCGCAGCTTGCTCTCTGCATTGTGCTTCTCTGGCGCTGAAAATGCGATTCCGCAAGTCTCAGCGCTCTACGAGCAAGGGAAAGCGGTTTTTCAGACAAACGCATGTGTGCAGCTGAACCGGGCAGATTTCTTTGACTTTTTTCACACGTTTGGGGTCAACTATGATATGAAATGTGATTGTAAACATTGAAATTCCAAAATTCATAATAATCAATGGAAAGTCATGAAAAAGATGAATTTTCATATGTAATATGATTTTTTAAATGAAAGTTCAAAAATTCATAGGCAACATGGAAACAGTGATCATCCATGAAAATTCACTTAACACATTCAACTTTCATCATTTTTCGTGGAACTGGCTTGTTTCCTGCCACCGCGCAGCTTGCTCTCTGCATTGTGCTTCTCTGGCGCTGATAATGCGATTCCGCAAGTCTCAGCGCTCTACGAGCAAGGGAAAGCGGTTTTTCAGACAAACGCATGTGTGCAGCTGAACCGGGCAGTTTTCTTTGACTTTTTTCACACGTTTGGGGTCGACTATGATATGAAACGTGCTTGTTTACTTTAAAATGCAAAAATTCATGAGAAACAAAGGAAAGTCATCAAAAATATGAATGTTCATATGAAATATGATTTTTTTCATCAAAGCTCAAAAATTCATATGAAACATGGAAAAGGTGTTATTCCATGAAAATTCAGTTAACAAAGTCAACTTTCATCATTTTCCATCGAACTGGCTCGTTTCCTGCCTCAGCGCGGTGTGCTCTCTGCATTGTGCTTCTCTGGCGCTGAAAATGCGATTCCGCAAGTCTCAGCGCTCTACGAGCAAGGGAAAGCGGTTTTTCAGACAAACGCATGTGTGCAGCTGAACCGGGCAGATTTCTTTGACTTTTTTCACACGTTTGGGGTCAACTATGATATGAAATGTGATTACATTAAAATGTCAAAATTCATAATAAACAAGGGAAAGTCATGAAAAAGATGAATTTTCATATGTAATATGATTTTTTAAATGAAAGTTCAAAAATTCATAGGCAACATGAAAACAGTGATAATCCATGAAAATTCACTTAACACATTCAACTTTCATCATTTTTCGTGGAACTGGCTTGTTTCCTGCCACCGCGCAGCTTGCTCTCTACATTGTGCTTCTCTGGCGCTGAAAATGAGATTCCGCAAGTCTCGGCGCTCTACGAGCAAGGGAAAGCGGTTTTTCAGACAAACGCATGTGTGCAGCTGAACCGGGCAGTTTTCTTTGACTTTTTTCACACGTTTGGGGTCGACTATGATATGAAACGTGCTTGTTTACTTTAAAATACAAATATTCATGAGAAACAAAGAAAAGTCATCAAAAATATGAATTTTCATATGAAATATGATTTTTTTCATCAAAGCTCAAAAATTCATATGAAACATGGAAAAGGTGTTATTCCATGAAAATTCAGTTAACAAAGTCAACTTTCATCATTTTCCATCGAACTGGCTCGTTTCCTGCCTCAGCGCGGTGTGCTCTCTGCATTGTGCTTCTCTGGCGCTGAAAATGCGATTCCGCAAGTCTCAGCGCTCTACGAGCAAGGGAAAGCGGTTTTTCAGACAAACGCATGTGTGCAGCTGAACCGAGCAGATTTCTTTGACTTTTTTCAAACGTTTGGGGTCAACTATGATATGAAATGTGATTGTAAACATTAAAATTCCAAAATTCATAATATTCAATGGAAAGTCATGAAAAACATGAATTTTCATATGAAATATGATTTTTTACATGAAAGTTCAAAAATTCATAGGCAACATGGAAACAGTGATCATCCATGAAAATTCACTTAACACATTCAACTTTCATCATTTTTCGTGGAACTGGCTTGTTTCCTGCCACCGCGCAGCTTGCTCTCTGCATTGTGCTTCTCTGGCGCTGATAATGCGATTCCGCAAGTCTCAGCGCTCTACGAGCAAGGGAAAGCGGTTTTTCAGACAAACGCATGTGTGCAGCTGAACCGAGCAGATTTCTTTGACTTTTTTCAAACGTTTGGGGTCAACTATGATATGAAATGTGATTGTAAACATTAAAATTCCAAAATTCATAATATTCAATGGAAAGTCATGAAAAACATGAATTTTCATATGAAATATGATTTTTTACATGAAAGTTCAAAAATTCATAGGCAACATGGAAACAGTGATCATCCATGAAAATTCACTTAACACATTCAACTTTCATCATTTTTCGTGGAACTGGCTTGTTTCCTGCCACCGCGCAGCTTGCTCTCTGCATTGTGCTTCTCTGGCGCTGATAATGCGATTCCGCAAGTCTCAGCGCTCTACGAGCAAGGGAAAGCGGTTTTTCAGACAAACGCATGTGTGCAGCTGAACCGAGCAGATTTCTTTGACTTTTTTCAAACGTTTGGGGTCAACTATGATATGAAATGTGATTGTAAACATTAAAATTCCAAAATTCATAATATTCAATGGAAAGTCATGAAAAACATGAATTTTCATATGAAATATGATTTTTTACATGAAAGTTCAAAAATTCATAGGCAACATGGAAACAGTGATCATCCATGAAAATTCACTTAACACATTCAACTTTCATCATTTTTCGTGGAACTGGCTTGTTTCCTGCCACCGCGCAGCTTGCTCTCTGCATTGTGCTTCTCTGGCGCTGAAAATGCGATTCCGCAAGTCTCAGCGCTCTACGAGCAAGGGAAAGCGGTTTTTCAGACAAACGCATGTGTGCAGCTGAACCGGGCAGATTTCTTTGACTTTTTTCACACGTTTGGGGTCAACTATGATATGAAATGTGATTGTAAACATTAAAATTCCAAAATTCATAATATTCAATGGAAAGTCATGAAAAAGATGAATTTTCATATGTAATATGATTTTTTAAATGAAAGTTCAAAAATTCATAGGCAACATGGAAACAGTGATCATCCATGAAAATTCACTTAACACATTCAACTTTCATCATTTTTCGTGGAACTGGCTTGTTTCCTGCCACCGCGCAGCTTGCTCTCTGCATTGTGCTTCTCTGGCGCTGAAAATGCGATTCCGCAAGTCTCAGCGCTCTACGAGCAAGGGAAAGCGGTTTTTCAGACAAACGCATGTGTGCAGCTGAACCGGGCAGTTTTCTTTGACTTTTTTCACACGTTTGGGGTCGACTATGATATGAAACGTGCTTGTTTACTTTAAAATGCAAAAATTCATGAGAAACAAAGGAAAGTCATCAAAAATATGAATTTTCATATGAAATATGATTTTTTTCATCAAAGCTCAAAAATTCATATGAAACATGGAAAAGGTGTTATTCCATGAAAATTCAGTTAACAAAGTCAACTTTCATCATTTTCCATCGAACTGGCTCGTTTCCTGCCTCAGCGCGGTGTGCTCTCTGCATTGTGCTTCTCTGGCGCTGAAAATGCGATTCCGCAAGTCTCAGCGCTCTACGAGCAAGGGAAAGCGGTTTTTCAGACAAACGCATGTGTGCAGCTGAACCGAGCAGATTTCTTTGACTTTTTTCAAACGTTTGGGGTCAACTATGATATGAAATGTGATTGTAAACATTAAAATTCCAAAATTCATAATATTCAATGGAAAGTCATGAAAAACATGAATTTTCATATGAAATATGATTTTTTACATGAAAGTTCAAAAATTCATAGGCAACATGGAAACAGTGATCATCCATGAAAATTCACTTAACACATTCAACTTTCATCATTTTTCGTGGAACTGGCTTGTTTCCTGCCACCGCGCAGCTTGCTCTCTGCATTGTGCTTCTCTGGCGCTGAAAATGCGATTCCGCAAGTCTCAGCGCTCTACGAGCAAGGGAAAGCGGTTTTTCAGACAAACGCATGTGTGCAGCTGAACCGGGCAGATTTCTTTGACTTTTTTCACACGTTTGGGGTCAACTATGATATGAAATGTGATTGTAAACATTGAAATTCCAAAATTCATAATAATCAATGGAAAGTCATGAAAAAGATGAATTTTCATATGTAATATGATTTTTTAAATGAAAGTTCAAAAATTCATAGGCAACATGGAAACAGTGATCATCCATGAAAATTCACTTAACACATTCAACTTTCATCATTTTTCGTGGAACTGGCTTGTTTCCTGCCACCGCGCAGCTTGCTCTCTGCATTGTGCTTCTCTGGCGCTGATAATGCGATTCCGCAAGTCTCAGCGCTCTACGAGCAAGGGAAAGCGGTTTTTCAGACAAACGCATGTGTGCAGCTGAACCGGGCAGTTTTCTTTGACTTTTTTCACACGTTTGGGGTCGACTATGATATGAAACGTGCTTGTTTACTTTAAAATGCAAAAATTCATGAGAAACAAAGGAAAGTCATCAAAAATATGAATGTTCATATGAAATATGATTTTTTTCATCAAAGCTCAAAAATTCATATGAAACATGGAAAAGGTGTTATTCCATGAAAATTCAGTTAACAAAGTCAACTTTCATCATTTTCCATCGAACTGGCTCGTTTCCTGCCTCAGCGCGGTGTGCTCTCTGCATTGTGCTTCTCTGGCGCTGAAAATGCGATTCCGCAAGTCTCAGCGCTCTACGAGCAAGGGAAAGCGGTTTTTCAGACAAACGCATGTGTGCAGCTGAACCGGGCAGATTTCTTTGACTTTTTTCACACGTTTGGGGTCAACTATGATATGAAATGTGATTGTTTACATTAAAATGTCAAAATTCATAATAAACAAGGGAAAGTCATGAAAAAGATGAATTTTCACATGTAATATGATTTTTTACATGAAAGTTCAAAAATTCATAGGCAACATGGAAAGAGTGATAATCCATGAAAATTCGCTTAACAAAGTCAACTTTCATCATTTTCCATCGAACTGGCTCGTTTCCTGCCTCAGCGCAGTGTGCTCTCTGTATTGTGCTTCTCTGGCGCTGAAAATGCGATTCCGCAAGTCTCAGCGCTCTACGAGCAAGGGAAAGCGGTTTTTCAGACAAACGCATGTGTGCAGCTGAACCGGGCAGTTTTCTTTGACTTTTTTCACACGTTTGGGGTCGACTATGATATGAAACGTGCTTGTTTACTTTAAAATGCAAAAATTCATGAGAAACAAAGGAAAGTCATCAAAAATATGAATTTTCATATGAAATATGATTTTTTTCATCAAAGCTCAAAAATTCATATGAAACATGGAAAAGGTGTTATTCCATGAAAATTCAGTTAACAAAGTCAACTTTCATCATTTTCCATCGAACTGGCTCGTTTCCTGCCTCAGCGCGGTGTGCTCTCTGCATTGTGCTTCTCTGGCGCTGAAAATGCGATTCCGCAAGTCTCAGCGCTCTACGAGCAAGGGAAAGCGGTTTTTCAGACAAACGCATGTGTGCAGCTGAACCGAGCAGATTTCTTTGACTTTTTTCAAACGTTTGGGGTCAACTATGATATGAAATGTGATTGTAAACATTAAAATTCCAAAATTCATAATATTCAATGGAAAGTCATGAAAAAGATGAATTTTCATATGAAATATGATTTTTTACATGAAAGTTCAAAAATTCATAGGCAACATGGAAACAGTGATCATCCATGAAAATTCACTTAACACATTCAACTTTCATCATTTTTCGTGGAACTGGCTTGTTTCCTGCCACCGCGCAGCTTGCTCTCTGCATTGTGCTTCTCTGGCGCTGATAATGCGATTCCGCAAGTCTCAGCGCTCTACGAGCAAGGGAAAGCGGTTTTTCAGACAAACGCATGTGTGCAGCTGAACCGGGCAGATTTCTTTGACTTTTTTCACACGTTTGGGGTCAACTATGATATGAAATGTGATTGTAAACATTAAAATTCCAAAATTCATAATATTCAATGGAAAGTCATGAAAAACATGAATTTTCATATGAAATATGATTTTTTACATGAAAGTTCAAAAATTCATAGGCAACATGGAAAGAGTGATAATCCATGAAAATTCGCTTAACAAAGTCAACTTTCATAATTTTTCGTGGTACTGGCTTGTTTCCTGCCACCGCGCATCTTGCTCTCTGCATTATGATTCTCTGGCGCTGAAAATGCGATTCCGCAAGTGTCAGCGCTCTACGAGCAAGGGAAAGCGGTTTTTCAGACAAACGCATGTGTGAAGCTGAACCGGGCAGATTTCTTTGACTTTTTTCACACGTTTGGGGTCAACTATGATATGAAATGTGATTGTTTACATTAAAATGTCAAAATTCATAATAAACAAGGGAAAATCATAAAAAAGATGAATTTTCATATGTAATATGATTTTTTAAATGAAAGTTCAAAAATTCATAGGCAACATGAAAACAGTGATCATCCATGAAAATTCACTTAACACATTCAACTTTCATCATTTTTCGTGGAACTGGCTTGTTTCCTGCCACCGCGCAGCTTGCTCTCTGCATTGTGCTTCTCTGGCGCTGAAAATGCGATTCCGCAAGTCTCAGCGCTCTACGAGCAAGGGAAAGCGGTTTTTCAGACAAACGCATGTGTGCAGCTGAACCGGGCAGTTTTCTTTGACTTTTTTCACACGTTTGGGGTCGACTATGATATGAAACGTGCTTGTTTACTTTAAAATGCAAAAATTCATGAGAAACAAAGGAAAGTCATCAAAAATATGAATTTTCATATGAAATATGATTTTTTTCATCAAAGCTCAAAAATTCATATGAAACATGGAAAAGGTGTTATTCCATGAAAATTCAGTTAACACATTCAACTTTCATCATTTTTCGTGGAACTGGCTTGTTTCCTGCCACCGCGCATCTTGCTCTCTGCATTGTGCTTCTCTGGCACTGAAAATGCGATTCCGCAAGTCTCAGCACTCTACGAGCAAAGGAAAGCGGTTTTTCAGACAAACGCATGTGTGCAGCTGAACCGGGCAGATTTCTTTGACTTTTTTCACACGTTTGGGGTCAACTATGATATGAAATGTGATTGTTTACATTAAAATGTCAAAATTCATAATAATCAATGGAAAGTCATGAAAAACATGAATTTTCATATGAAATATGATTTTTTAAATGAAAGTTCAAAAATTCATAGGCAACATGAAAACAGTGATAATCTATGAAAATTCACTTAACACATTCAACTTTCATCATTTTTCGTGGAACTGGCTTGTTTCCTGCCACCGCGCAGCTTGCTCTCTGCATTGTGCTTCTCTGGCGCTGAAAATGCGATTCCGCAAGTCTCAGCGCTCTACGAGCAAGGGAAAGCGGTTTTTCAGACAAACGCATGTGTGCAGCTGAACCGGGCAGATTTCTTTGACTTTTTTCACACGTTTGGGGTCAACTATGATATGAAATGTGATTGTAAACATTGAAATTCCAAAATTCATAATAATCAATGGAAAGTCATGAAAAAGATGAATTTTCATATGTAATATGATTTTTTAAATGAAAGTTCAAAAATTCATAGGCAACATGGAAACAGTGATAATCTATGAAAATTCACTTAACACATTCAACTTTCATCATTTTTCGTGGAACTGGCTTGTTTCCTGCCACCGCGCAGCTTGCTCTCTGCATTGTGCTTCTCTGGCGCTGAAAATGCGATTCCGCAAGTCTCAGCGCTCTACGAGCAAGGGAAAGCGGTTTTTCAGACAAACGCATGTGTGCAGCTGAACCGGGCAGTTTTCTTTGACTTTTTTCACACGTTTGGGGTCGACTATGATATGAAACGTGCTTGTTTACTTTAAAATGCAAAAATTCATGAGAAACAAAGGAAAGTCATCAAAAATATGAATTTTCATATGAAATATGATTTTTTTCATCAAAGCTCAAAAATTCATATGAAACATGGAAAAGGTGTTATTCCATGAAAATTCAGTTAACAAAGTCAACTTTCATCATTTTCCATCGAACTGGCTCGTTTCCTGCCTCAGCGCGGTGTGCTCTCTGCATTGTGCTTCTCTGGCGCTGAAAATGCGATTCCGCAAGTCTCAGCGCTCTACGAGCAAGGGAAAGCGGTTTTTCAGACAAACGCATGTGTGCAGCTGAACCGGGCAGATTTCTTTGACTTTTTTCACACGTTTGGGGTCAACTATGATATGAAATGTGATTGTAAACATTAAAATTCCAAAATTCATAATATTCAATGGAAAGTCATGAAAAACATGAATTTTCATATGAAATATGATTTTTTACATGAAAGTTCAAAAATTCATTGGCAACATGGAAACAGTGATCATCCATGAAAATTCACTTAACACATTCAACTTTCATCATTTTTCGTGGAACTGGCTTGTTTCCTGCCACCGCGCAGCTTGCTCTCTGCATTGTGCTTCTCTGGCGCTGAAAATGCGATTCCGCAAGTCTCAGCGCTCTACGAGTAAGGGAAATAGGTTTTTCAGACAAACGCATGTGTGCAGCTGAACCGGGCAGATTTCTTTGACTTTTTTCACACGTTTGGGGTCAACTATGATATGAAATGTGATTGTAAACATTGAAATTCCAAAATTCATAATAATCAATGGAAAGTCATGAAAAAGATGAATTTTCATATGTAATATGATTTTTTAAATGAAAGTTCAAAAATTCATAGGCAACATGAAAACAGTGATCATCCATGAAAATTCACTTAACACATTCAACTTTCATCATTTTTCGTGGAACTGGCTTGTTTCCTGCCACCGCGCAGCTTGCTCTCTGCATTGTGCTTCTCTGGCCCTGAAAATGCGATTCCGCAAGTCTCAGCGCTCTACGAGCAAGGGAAAGCGGTTTGTCAGACAAACGCATGTGTGCAGCTGAACCGGGCAGTTTTCTTTGACTTTTGTCACACGTTTGGGGTCGACTATGATATGAAACGTGCTTGTTTACTTTAAAATGCAAAAATTCATGAGAAACAAAGGAAAGTCATCAAAAATATGAATTTTCATATGAAATATGATTTTTTTCATCAAAGCTCAAAAATTCATATGAAACATGGAAAAGGTGTTATTCCATGAAAATTCAGTTAACAAAGTCAACTTTCATCATTTTCCATCGAACTGGCTCGTTTCCTGCCTCAGCGCGGTGTGCTCTCTGCATTGTGCTTCTCTGGCGCTGAAAATGCGATTCCGCAAGTCTCAGCGCTCTACGAGCAAGGGAAAGCGGTTTTTCAGACAAACGCATGTGTGCAGCTGAACCGGGCAGATTTCTTTGACTTTTGTCACACGTTTGGGGTCAACTATGATATGAAATGTGATTGTAAACATTAAAATTCCAAAATTCATAATATTCAATGGAAAGTCATGAAAAAGATGAATTTTCATATGAAATATGATTTTTTACATGAAAGTTCAAAAATTCATAGGCAACATGGAAACAGTGATCATCCATGAAAATTCACTTAACACATTCAACTTTCATCATTTTTCGTGGAACTGGCTTGTTTCCTGCCACCGCGCAGCTTGCTCTCTGCATTGTACTTCTCTGGCGCTGAAAATGCTATTTCGCAAGTCTCAGCGCTCTACGAGCAAGGGAAAGCGGTTTTTCAGACAAACGCATGTGTGCAGCTGAACCGGGCAGATTTCTTTGACTTTTTTCACACGTTTGGGGTCAACTATGATATGAAATGTGATTGTTTACATTAAAATGTCAAAATTCATAATAATCAATGGAAAGTCATGAAAAACATGAATTTTCATATGAAATATGATTTTTTAAATGAAAGTTCAAAAATTCATAGGCAACATGAAAACAGTGATAATCCATGAAAATTCACTTAACACATTCAACTTTCATCATATTTCGTGGAACTGGCTTGTTTCCTGCCACCGCGCAGCTTGCTCTCTACATTGTGCATCTCTGGCCCTGAAAATGAGATTCCGCAAGTCTCACCGCTCTACGAGCAAGGGAAAGCGGTTTTTCAGACAAACGCATGTGTGCAGCTGAACCGGGCAGATTTCTTTGACTTTTTTCACACGTTTGGGGTCAACTATGATATGAAATGTGATTGTTTACATTAAAATGTCAAAATTCATAATAAACAAGGGAAAGTCTTGAAAAAGATGAATTTTCATATGTAATATGATTTTTTAAATGAAAGTTCAAAAATTCATAGGCAACATGGAAACAGTGATCATCCATGAAAATTCGCTTAACACATTCAACTTTCATCATTTTTCGTGGAACTGGCTTGATTCCTGCCACCGCGCAGCTTGCTCTCTGCATTGTGCTTCTCTGGCGCTGAAAATGCGATTCCGCAAGTCTCAGCGCTCTACGAGCAAGGGAAAGAGGTTTTTCAGACAAACGCATGTGTGCAGCTGAACCGGGCAGTTTTCTTTGACTTTTTTCACACGTTTGGGGTCGACTATGATATGAAACGTGCTTGTTTACTTTAAAATGCAAAAATTCATGAGAAACAAAGGAAAGTCATCAAAAATATGAATTTTCATATGAAATATGATTTTTTTCATCAAAGCTCAAAAATTCATATGAAACATGGAAAAGGTGTTATTCCATGAAAATTCAGTTAACAAAGTGTTACTTTCATCATTTTCCATCGAACTGGCTCGTTTCCTGCCTCAGCGCGGTGTGCTCTCTGCATTGTGCTTCTCTGGCGCTGAAAATGCGATTCCGCAAGTCTCAGCGCTCTACGAGCAAGGGAAAGCGGTTTTTCAGACAAACGCATGTGTGCAGCTGAATCGGGCAGATTTCTTTGACTTTTTTCACACGTTTGGGGTCAACTATGATATGAAATGTAATTGTTTACATTAAAATGTCAAAATTCATAATAATCAATGGAAAGTCATGAAAAACATGAATTTTCATATGAAATATGATTTTATAAATGAAAGTTCAAAAATTCATAGGCAACATGAAAACAGTGATAATCTATGAAAATTCACTTAACACATTCAACTTTCATCATTTTTCGTGGAACTGGCTTGTTTCCTGCCACCGCGCAGCTTGCTTTCTGCATTGTGCTTCTCTGGCGCTGAAAATGCGATTCCGCAAGTCTCAGCGCTCTACGAGCAAGGGAAAGCGGATTTTCAGACAAACGCATGTGTGCAGCTGAACCGGGCAGATTTCTTTGACTTTTTTCAAACGTTTGGGGTCAACTATGATATGAAATGTGATTGTAAACATTAAAATTCCAATATTCATAATATTTAATGGAAAGTCATGAAAAAGATGAATTTTCATATGAAATATGATTTTTTACATGAAAGTTCAAAAATTTATAGGCAACATGGAAAGAGTGATAATCCATGAAAATTCGCTTAACAAAGTCAACTTTCATCATTTTTCGTGGTACTGGCTTGTTTCCTGCCACCGCGCAGCTTGCTCTCTACATTGTGCTTCTCTGGCGCTGAAAATGAGATTCCGCAAGTCTCGGCGCTCTACGAGCAAGGGAAAGCGGTTTTTCAGACAAACGCATGTGTGCAGCTGAACCGGGCAGTTTTCTTTGACCTTTTTCACACGTTTGGGGTCGACTATGATATGAAACGTGCTTGTTTACTTTAAAATGCAAATATTCATGAGAAACAAAGGAAAGTCATCAAAAATATGAATTTTCATATGAAATATGATTTTTTTCATCAAAGCTCAAAAATTCATATGAAACATGGAAAAGGTGTTATTCCATGAAAATTCAGTTAACACATTCAACTTTCATCATTTTTCGTGGAACTGGCTTGTTTCCTGCCACCGCGCATATTGCTCTCTGCATTGTGCTTCTCTGGCGCTGAAAATGCGATTCCGCAAGTCTCAGCGCTCTACGAGCAAGGGAAAGCGGTTTTTCAGACAAACGCATGTGTGCAGCTGAACCGGGCAGATTTCTTTGACTTTTTTCACACGTTTGGGGTCAACTATGATATGAAATGTGATTGTTTACATTAAAATGTCAAAATTCATAATAAACAAGGGAAAGTCTAAAAAAGATGAATTTTCATATGTAATATGATTTTTTAAATGAAAGTTCAAAAATTCATAGGCAACATGGAAGCAGTGATCATCCATGAAAATTCACTTAACACATTCAACTTTCATCATTTTTCGTGGAACTGGCTTGTTTCCTGCCACCGCGCAGCTTGCTCTCTGCATTGTGCTTCTCTGGCGCTGAAAATGCGATTCCGCAAGTCTCAGCGCTCTACGAGCAAGGGAAAGCGGTTTTTCAGACAAACGCATGTGTGCAGCTGAACCGGGCAGTTTTCTTTGACTTTTTTCACACGTTTGGGGTCTTCTATGATATGAAACGTGCTTGTTTACTTTAAAATGCAAAAATTCATGAGAAACAAAGGAAAGTCATCAAAAATATGAATTTTCGTATGAAATATGATTTTTTTCATCAAAGCTCAAAAATTCATATGAAACATGGAAAAGGTGTTATTCCATGAAAATTCAGTTAACAAAGTCAACTTTCATCATTTTCCATCGAACTGGTTCGTTTCCTGCCTCAGCGCGGTGTGCTCTCTGCATTGTGCTTCTCTGGCGCTGAAAATGCGATTCCGCAAGTCTCAGCGCTCTACGAGCAAGGGAAAGCGGTTTTTCAGACAAACGCATGTGTGCAGCTGAACCGGGCAGATTTCTTTGACTTTTTTCACACGTTTGGGGTCAACTATGATATGAAATGTGATTGTTTACATTAAAATTCCAAAATTCATAATATTCAATGGAAAGTCATGAAAAACATGAATTTTCATATGAAATTTGATTTTTTACATGAAAGTTCAAAAATTCATAGGCAACATGGAAACAGTGTTCATCCATGAAAATTCACTTAACACATTCAACTTTCATCATTTTTCGTGGAACTGGCTTGTTTCCTGCCACCGCGCATCTTGCTCTCTGCATTGTGCTTCTCTGGCGCTGAAAATGCGATTCCGCAAGTCTCAGCACTCTACGAGCAAGGGAAAGCGGTTTTTCAGACAAACGCATGTGTGCAGCTGAACCGGGCAGATTTCTTTGACTTTTTTCACACGTTTGGGGTCGACTATGATATGAAACGTGATTGTTTACTTTAAAATGCAAAAATTCATGAGAAACATAGGAAAGTCATCAAAAACATGAATTTTCATATGAAATATGATTTTTTTCATCAAAGCTCAAAAATTCATAGGCAACATGGAAACAGTGATCATCCATGAAAATTCACTTAACACATTCAACTTTCATCATTTTTCGTGGAACTGGCTTGTTTCCTGCCACCGCGCAGCTTGCTCTCTGCATTGTGCTTCTCTGGCGCTGAAAATGCGATTCCGCAAGTCTCAGCGCTCTACGAGCAAGGGAAAGCGGTTTTTCAGACAAACGCATGTGTGCAGCTGAACCGAGCAGATTTCTTTGACTTTTTTCAAACGTTTGGGGTCAACTATGATATGAAATGTGATTGTAAACATTAAAATTCCAAAATTCATAATATTCAATGGAAAGTCATGAAAAAGATGAATTTTCATATGAAATATGATTTTTTACATGAAAGTTCAAAAATTCATAGGCAACATGGAAACAGTGATCATCCATGAAAATTCACTTAACACATTCAACTTTCATCATTTTTCGTGGAACTGGCTTGTTTCCTGCCACCGCGCAGCTTGCTCTCTGCATTGTGCTTCTCTGGCCCTGAAAATGCGATTCCGCAAGTCTCAGCGCCTTACGAGCAAGGGAAAGCGGTTTTTCAGACAAACGCATGTGTGCAGCTGAACCGGGCAGTTTTCTTTGACTTTTGTCACACGTTTGGGGTCGACTATGATATGAAACGTGCTTGTTTACTTTAAAATGCAAAAATTCATGAGAAACAAAGGAAAGTCATCAAAAATATGAATTTTCATATGAAATATGATTTTTTTCATCAAAGCTCAAAAATTCATATGAAACATGGAAAAGGTGTTATTCCATGAAAATTCAGTTAACAAAGTCAACTTTCATCATTTTCCATCGAACTGGCTCGTTTCCTGCCTCAGCGCGGTGTGCTCTCTGCATTGTGCTTCTCTGGCGCTGAAAATGCGATTCCGCAAGTCTCAGCGCTCTACGAGCAAGGGAAAGCGGTTTTTCAGACAAACGCATGTGTGCAGCTGAACCGGGCAGATTTCTTTGACTTTTTTCACACGTTTGGGGTCAACTATGATATGAAATGTGATTGTAAACATTAAAATTCCAAAATTCATAATATTCAATGGAAAGTCATGAAAAACATGAATTTTCATATGAAATATGATTTTTTACATGAAAGTTCAAAAATTCATAGGCAACATGGAAACAGTGATCATCCATGAAAATTCACTTAACACATTCAACTTTCATCATTTTTCGTGGAACTGGCTTGTTTCCTGCCACCGCGCAGCTTGCTCTCTGCATTGTGCTTCTCTGGCGCTGAAAATGCGATTCCGCAAGTCTCGGCGCTCTACGAGCAAGGGAAAGCGGTTTTTCAGACAAACGCATGTGTGCAGCTGAACCGGGCAGTTTTCTTTGACTTTTTTCACACGTTTGGGGTCGACTATGATATGAAACGTGCTTGTTTACTTTAAAATGCAAAAATTCATGAGAAACAAAGGAAAGTCATCAAAAATATGAATTTTCATATGAAATATGATTTTTTTCATCAAACTCTCAAAAATTCATATGAAACATGGAAAAGGTGTTATTCCATGAAAATTCAGTTAACAAAGTCAACTTTCATCATTTTCCATCGAACTGGCTCGTTTCCTGCCTCAGCGCGGTGTGCTCTCTGCATTGTGCTTCTCTGGCGCTGAAAATGCGATTCCGCAAGTCTCAGCGCTCTACGAGCAAGGGAAAGCGGTTTTTCAGACAAACGCATGTGTGCAGCTAAACCGGGCAGATTTCTTTGACTCTTTTCACACGTTTGGGGTCAACTATGATATGAAATGTGATTGTAAACATTGAAATTCCAAAATTCATAATAATCAATGGAAAGTCATGAAAAAGATGAATTTTCATATGTAATATGATTTTTTAAATGAAATTTCAACAATTCATAGGCAACATGGAAACAGTGATCATCCATGAAAATTCACTTAACACATTCAACTTTCATCATTTTTCGTGGAACTGGCTTGTTTCCTGCCACCGCGCATCTTGCTCTCTGCATTGTGCTTCTCTGGCCCTGAAAATGCGATTCCGCAAGTCTCAGCGCTCTACGAGCAAGGGAAAGCGGTTTTTCAGACAAACGCATGTGTGCAGCTGAACCGGGCAGTTTTCTTTGACTTTTGTCACACGTTTGGGGTCGACTATGATATGAAACGTGCTTGTTTACTTTAAAATGCAAAAATTCATGAGAAACAAAGGAAAGTCATCAAAAATATGAATTTTCATATGAAATATGATTTTTTTCATCAAAGCTCAAAAATTCATATGAAATATGGAAAAGGTGTTATTCCATGAAAATTCAGTTAACAAAGTCAACTTTCATCATTTTCCATCGAACTGGCTCGTTTCCTGCCTCAGTGCGGTGTGCTCTCTGCATTGTGCTTCTCTGGCGCTGAAAATGCGATTCCGCATTTCTCAGCTCTCTACGAGCAAGGGAAAGCGGTTTTTCAGACAAACGCATGTGTGCAGCTGAACCGGGCAGATTTCTTTGACTTTTGTCACACGTTTGGGGTGAACTATGATATGAAATGTGATTGTAAACATTAAAATTCCAAAATTCATAATATTCAATGGAAAGTCATGAAAAAGATGAATTTTCATATGTAATATGATTTTTTAAATGAAAGTTCAAAAATTCATAGGCAACATGAAAACAGTGATAATCCATGAAAATTCACTTAACACATTCAACTTTCATCATTTTTCGTGGAACTGGCTTGTTTCCTGCCACCGCGCAGCTTGCTCTCTACATTGTGCTTCTCTGGCCCTGAAAATGAGATTCCGCAAGTCTCGGCGCTCTACGAGCAAGGGAAAGCGGTTTTTCAGACAAACGCATGTGTGCAGCTGAACCGGGAAGTTTTCTTTGACTTTTTTCACACGTTTGGGGTCGACTATGATATGAAATGTGATTGTTTACATTAAAATGTCAAAATTCATAATAAACAAGGGAAAGTCATAAAAAAATGAATTTTCATATGAAATATGATTTTTTACATGAAAGTTCAAAAATTCATAGGCAACATGTAAAGAGTGATAATCCATGAAAATTCGCTTAACAAAGTCAACTTTCATCATTTTTCGTGGTACTGGCTTGTTTCCTGCCACCGCGCATCTTGCTCTCTGCATTGTGCTTCTCTGGCGCTGAAAATGCGATTCCGCAAGTCTCAGCGCTCTACGAGCAAGGGAAAGCGGTTTTTCAGACAAACGCATGTGTGCAGCTGAACCGGGCAGATTTCTTTGACTTTTTTCACACGTTTGGGGTCAACTATGATATGAAATGTGATTGTTTACATTAAAATGTCAAAATTCATAATAATCAATGGAAAGTCATGAAAAACATGAATTTTCATATGAAATATGATTTTTTAAATGAAAGTTCAAAAATTCATAGGCAACATGAAAACAGTGATAATCTATGAAAATTCACTTAACACATTCAACTTTCATCATTTTTCGTGGAACTGGCTTGTTTCCTGCCACCGCGTAGCTTGCTCTCTGCATTGTACTTCTCTGGCGCTGAAAATGCTATTTCGCAAGTCTCAGCGCTCTACGAGCAAGGGAAAGCGGTTTTTCAGACAAACGCATGTGTGCAGCTGAACCGGGCAGATTTCTTTGACTTTTTTCACACGTTTGGGGTCAACTATGATATGAAATGTGATTGTTTACATTAAAATGTCAAATTTCATAATAAACAAGGGAAAGTCATGAAAAAGATGAATTTTCATATGAAATATGATTTTTTACATGAAAGTTCAAAAATTCATAGGCAACATGGAAAGAGTGATAATCCATGAAAATTCGCTTAACAAAGTCAACTTTCATAATTTTTCGTGGTTCTGGCTTGTTTCCTGCCACCGCGCATCTTGCTCTCTGCATTGTGATTCTCTGGCGCTGAAAATGCGATTCCGCAAGTCTCAGCGCTCTACGAGCAAGGGAAAGCGGTTTTTCAGATAAACGCATGTGTGCAGCTGAACCGGGCAGATTTCTTTGACTTTTTTCACACGTTTGGGGTCAACTATGATATGAAATGTGATTGTAAACATTGAAATTCCAAAATTCATAATAATCAATGGAAAGTCATGAAAAAGATGAATTTTCATATGTAATATGATTTTTTAAATGAAATTTCAAAAATTCATAGGCAACATGGAAACAGTGATCATCCATGAAAATTCACTTAACACATTCAACTTTCATCATTTTTCGTGGAACTGGCTTGTTTCCTGCCACCGCGCAGCTTGCTCTCTACATTGTGCTTCTCTGGCCCTGAAAATGAGATTCCGCAAGTCTCGGCGCTCTACGAGCAAGGGAAAGCGGTTTTTCAGACAAACGCATGTGTGCAGCTGAACCGGGCAGTTTTCTTTGACTTTTTTCACACGTTTGGGGTCGACTATGATATGAAACGTGCTTGTTTACTTTAAAATGCAAAAATTCATGAGAAACAAAGGAAAGTCATCAAAAATATGAATTTTCATATGAAATATGATTTTTTTCATCAAAGCTCAAAAATTCATATGAAACATGGATAAGGTGTTATTCCATGAAAATTCAGTTAACAAAGTCAACTTTCATCATTTTCCATCGAACTGGCTCGTTTCCTGTCTCAGCGCGGTGTGCTCTCTGCATTGTGCTTCTCTGGCGCTGAAAATGCGATTCCGCAAGTCTCAGCGCTCTACGAGCAAGGGAAAGCGGTTTTTCAGACAAACGCATGTGTGCAGCTGCACCGGGCAGATTTCTTTGACTTTTTTCACACGTTTGGGGTCAACTATGATATGAAATGTGATTGTTTACATTAAAATGTCAAAATTCATAATAAACAAGGGAAAGTCATGAAAAAGATGAATTTTCATATGTAATATGATTTTTTAAATGAAAGTTCAAAAATTCATAGGCAACATGAAAACAGTGATAATCCATGAAAATTCACTTAACACATTCAACTTTCATCATTTTTTGTGGAACTGGCTTGTTTCCTGCCACCGCGCAGCTTGCTCTCTACATTGTGCTTCTCTGGCCCTGAAAATGCGATTCCGCAAGTCTCAGCGCTCTACGAGCAAGGGATAGCGGTTTTTCAGACAAACGCATGTGTGCAGCTGAACCGGGCAGATTTCTTTGACTTTTTTCACACGTTTGGGGTCGACTATGATATGAAACGTGCTTGTTTACTTTAAAATGCAATAATTCATGAGAAACAAAGGAAAGTCATCAAAAATATGAATTTTCATATGATTTTTTTCATCAAACTCTCAAAAATTCATATGAAACATGGAAAAGGTGTTATTCCATGAAAATTCAGTTAACAAAGTCAACTTTCATCATTTTCCATCGAACTGGCTCTTTTCCTGCCTCAGCGCGGTGTGCTCTCTGCATTGTGCTTGTCTGGCGCTGAAAATGCGATTCCGCAAGTCTCAGCGCTCTACGAGCAAGGGAAAGCGGTTTTTCAGACAAACGCATGTGTGCAGCTGAACCGGGCAGATTTCTTTGACTTTTGTCACACGTTTGGGGTCAACTATGATATGAAATGTGATTGTAAACATTAAAATTCCAAAATTCATAATATTCAATGGAAAGTCATGAAAAACATGAATTTTCATATGAAATATGATTTTTTACATGAAAGTTCAAAAATTCATAGGCAACATGGAAACAGTGATCATCCATGAAAATTCACTTAACACATTCAACTTTCATCATTTTTCGTGGAACTGGCTTGTTTCCTGCCACCGCGCAGCTTGCTCTCTGCATTGTGCTTCTCTGGCGCTGAAAATGCTATTTCGCAAGTCTCAGCGCTCTACGAGCAAGGGAAAGCGGTTTTTCAGACAAACGCATGTGTGCAGCTGAACCGGGCAGATTTCTTTGACTTTTTTCACACGTTTGGGGTCAACTATGATATGAAATGTGATTGTTTACATTAAAATGTCAAAATTCATAATAAACAAGGGAAAGTCATGAAAAAGATGAATTTTCATATGTAATATGATTTTTTAAATGAAAGTTCAAAAATTCATAGGCAACATGAAAACAGTGATATTCCATGAAAATTCACTTAACACATTCAACTTTCATCATTTTTCGTGGAACTGGCTTGTTTCCTGCCTCATCGCGGTGTGCTCTCTACATTGTGCTTCTCTGGCCCTGAAAATGCGATTCCGCAAGTCTCAGCGCTCTACGAGCAAGGGAAAGCGGTTTTTCAGACAAACGCATGTGTGCAGCTGAACCGGGCAGTTTTCTTTGACTTTTTTCACACGTTTGGGGTCGACTATGATATGAAACGTGCTTGTTTACTTTAAAATGCAAAAATTCATGAGAAACAAAGGAAAGTCATCAAAAATATGAATTTTCATATGAAATATGATTTTTTTCATCAAAGCTCAAAAATTCATATGAAACATGGAAAAGGTGTTATTCCATGAAAATTCAGTTAACAAAGTCAACTTTCATCATTTTCCATCGAACTGGCTCGTTTCCTGCCTCAGCGCGGTGTGCTCTCTGCATTGTGCTTCTCTGGCGCTGAAAATGCGATTCCGCAAGTCTCAGCGCTCTACGAGCAAGGGAAAGCGGTTTTTCAGACAAACGCATGTGTGCAGCTGAACCGGGCAGATTTCTTTGACTTTGTTCGCACGTTTGGGGTCAACTATGATATGAAATGTGATTGTAAACATTAAAATTCCAAAATTCATAATAATCAATGGAAACTTTCGTCACAGTACAAACTTTAGTAAATACAACAGTTATGTTCCTAACCTACAAACATACAAAGTGAAAAAATCAAAATGATTCTTATGCATACAGGTATCACCAGCAGAGTTAATGACACATATACAAAAATATTCAACCCCTCAACATTTTAGATCAGAACTCTAAAAACATATTTGTCATAAGTTTGTTCATTTACATTAATATGTTCTGATTCATTCACAAACAACAGGCCCAGACTGTTAATGTAAATACATGGTCTCATAATGTTATTGCTATCAACTGCTCTTTCAAATCCTGTAGGGAAATGAACAGTCCTTAGTGACATTTTGACAGTACGTCCTCAAACCAGCTTCTGCACTGTACACTTTCTAAATTTGCCAGCTTCATATAGGTGATGTTGGTCATCACCGACACAGAGAAAGTATGAAACCAATATCACAACAGAGTTATTCCTTTTCTTTGTTTTTGTGTATGTTTGGCTGTGAATGACATCTCCATTGACAACTATCCTGTTATAGTACCTGCCAATAGAGGTCTCGGGTACATCTAGCAATGCATACAATGCATTTATATCATTTTCAGACACCAGCCTAATCTTTGGCACTTCAAGTGCAGTCACCCCCTCATATGTAGAATAGTTCTTTACATGATTTTTACTGGAGGTCATTTCTGTGAATGATTTCATTTCAGGTGAGACATCATTAGATGACCAGGCTTTAGCTATGTGCAATGCCTGAGATCATGCTACTCTTTTTCAAAGCTGCTGAGGCACTGCATTACTGCTTTTGACTTGCTTGAGCAAGTAGCCATTATAGCTCTCAAACATGAACACAGACTGGGCCCAGAGAGGACCCAAATTCTCAACACTCTTAGTCAAATGCAAGAGTGAATGTACATTGTAGGTTATCTGATCTTCGCCATACAAAGACTGAACTGATTTAACATAAAGCTCAAGAGCCTCATGAGCATGGTTAATATCTTCTTGGCTAATTTCAGAACCTAGCAAAATGCTTACACCTTCCACAAGTAAGGCCCAGTGGCAAAGATACTTGTTTGGAAGTATCCCCTTCAGGACTGGCAAACTGTAATATAAAAGCCAGTTCTGCCATTCGTGAGCTTTCCAAAACCTCAGCAATAGATCGTGGGACTCAGGAAAGAACACCTCAATTCAATTCAATTTATTTTGTATAGCGCCTTTTACAATGAACATTGTCTCAAAGCAGCTTTACAAAAGAAGAAAACAGAGAAAGGGGAGGGGAAAAATGAAAAATAATAATATAAAATAAAAAATAAAAATAATTAATTAACTAGAAATAAGAATAAATTATTAAATTCTATAATTAGAATCTATTTTATCCCTAATAAGCAAGCCTGTGGCAACTGTGGCAAGGAAAAACTCCCTGGGATGGAAAGGAAGAAACCTTGACAGGAACCAGGCTCAGAAGGGAACCCATCCTCATTTGGGTGACACTAAACAGAAAATAATGTAACTGTAGCAATCAATGACCCATGAGGAACACTTGGAGGCTTGATTGCTAAAAGTTTAAAATCCACTCTTGTAGTGTTCAAACCAATATACCATGGTTTACTGTAGCTTTTGGAATCGAACCACAAAGTGGCTATTTGCCGGCAAACCCCCTGCAACACACAATGCATATAATCAGGGACTAAGCCATTGATTAGGTCAAGATTGGGCAAGTCCACAGTTGGAGATGGCCCTTTTATGCCCAAAATGCTCTGTTCATTATGTTTTGCTATCTCACCTATTTGCACAGTTGTGTTGTGATCTCTAAGGTCTGGCAATTCCTCCAAACAAGGATACACTCGCACAGTCCCATTACCTTTTCTCACTTGAACACCTGGATGAAGACAGTGCCTACACCCATACTATCCATTAAACTGTTTGAAATTTTGCAGTAAAGGTCGTGCAACAGCATCACATTTGGCACATAATGCATAGATGCTTCGCTGTTTTGACTGAGTGATCTACTGGATCCTGCCACTGAAGACCTGTTTGTCCAAGACTTTTGCATTCCTCCACAAAAGGTTTGAGGAAGCTAGTCATTAGTGGTTTAGATGACCCAAACCACAAGGCACATAGCATGACATTTTTATCTCTTTCCTCTGGGGGTACTTCATTAACAGAGTATAGTAAGGGCCAGATGCTGAATTTAGATGACTGGAACACAGGCACCCCGTCACAATTGAATGATAGGGAAAAGAAAGAATCGCTAACTGATTGCAGATATTTGTACAACTTCCCATCATAAATATCTGTAATTTCATCTCTGCTTTGGTCATTGTAAATATTTGTAATAGGTTCATTCTCCAACAGAGCCTTAAGTTGATCCCCCAAAGGTATACAAATAAAAAACTGACCCAACGCTAAACTTTGTCTCACAGTTTGCATAGATGAGCAAATCTGACATTGTAATTCACTATCCTTTGACATGGAAAGGCCAATGTAAGAGCTGCAAACACCACAATAATGGTGGTATTCTGATTTGTCAACAAAATCTTTAAATGCCTTCTCTAGCATGTACATGCTATGTGGAATCCTTGCAGCATCCCCACTACATAACCTTAACAGTTTCAGCAGGTCCTCCATTAAAGCCCCTGTTACATTGTGCTTCATGAAAAATACGAGGATGTTCAACCAATTGCACATTTGGTCATTTTTTTCATATTTTCTGTTTCCCCTTATTCTTACTTTGCTTTTTATATTTATTAGTGTTTGGTTTAATTTTAATAAAAAATTTCTGAATCAATTCTGTTCATTTTTTGAAGGGTGTGGGGGATGTACAGTACAGTGGAAGTGTGTGGATAGGGTCTATCTACATACCTGCCCAATAACCAATCAAGTCACTAAGCTATGAGGGATTGGGTTGGGCTAAATAAAAAGTGTAATAATATAAATAAATAATATTAACAAGAAAGGGACTGGGTAATGTCCCACTAGATGTCAGGGTTTTGGAAGTGTTTTTTTTTTTACAACAACCAATCAATGTTGAGATAAAAGACCAATAGGGAACAGCAGAGTTGTGCAAAGGTGTAAAATGCAAATGAATCTTGAGGTGTGAATGTCTCCTGACAAAATCTTTGAGTGGAATACTTGCCATGGCAACAAATGGCTGTACCATGGTAGAATACCTCAGCAAGATACACCCGAATTGGTATCATTCTGGAAGTATCCTATAGCTTGGTGGAATTTGATGTATACAATCAGTGGTAATGCTCAGATACTTCCGAAAATCAGTGGTGTATACAGGAGTTTCCTGTACAGATACACCTCTTTTCATGCAGTGTGGTTATCTGTGACATTGTAATTTGAGGGATCTGAAGAGGCATGGTTTGACTGGTTGGTATTCTATAACAAATGGGAAATAATTAAAATATGAGTGATCATAAGCAAAGTGTGTACCAAAAGAAATGTGTTAGTTTAAATGTTAATGTTGATATTTATTCTTCTTTTTAAACTCATCAGCAACTCATTACGCTATACACTGATTTAAGCATCTAATCTCCAATTCAGTTATCTCTACACATTCAGGGACAATTGTTATACACATGTACGTAACACAATGTATACCAAAACTGCATACAACATTTCTGATGTTACATTTTTATTTACCTGCACTCCTGATGAGGTCTTCTGTGAATGTGACATAGGGCTGCCATCATAAAAAGGACAAGACTTTTTAACATATGTAATTATAACTATTAATAGCAAAAATAGCAAACAAAACCTATAGAAATTTAACTGAAATAGAAAAAGGTCAGGTTTACCTGTATTTCTTTGCATATAGGCTGCCCTGTACTCAGTGGTAGATTGGCCTGGATGAGGGGACAAAATGAACTAATAAATGTAAATGTGAAAGAGAATGTTATTTAAGAAATACAGATTCAAGTATTACGATTTAGTTCTTTTCAAAAAACAAAATGTCACATTAGTGTCTGGTGATTGTGACTGTTCTTTCCTTTCGGGGAGGTGTGATATAACCTAAAAGAAGGCAATACATCAGTTCATAAAATTCAAAAGAATAGTCTTTGTTAATCTTCAGTGTCCAAATGCCTTACTGACAGCTGGAAGACATTTAATCACTTTTTTCACCTGTTCTGTGGATGGTGACTCTCTTGTGGTCTCTGGTTGTAACAGTTTATTGTCCTAAATGAGGAGACATCATTATTCAGTTATATGAAAGAAAAAAACAATAGGCCTATATCAATAGATTAATAAAATTTACTCCATAAATGTATACCTAGAGGCCTCTATCTGTGGGGATGGATTCTTCAGTCCTCTTTGGTGAGTGCACAACATCATCCTAAGACAGATCAGAAGGAAATAATCAAAAGAGGGAGACATCAGATTTAAAGGTGGATAAAGTTGACCCTTCCATTTCATTCTGCTTAATATTTTTATTATTCATCTTGTCACAAATATTTACAATACCCCCATAATGTTTTAAATATAACCTTTGTTCTGTCTGATTTTTAGTCTGATTTATTTCCTGACTTAGAACTTACATCATTAGTGGCACTCTGGAAAGTTTCCCCTTCCAAGTCATGTAGACATTGTTCAATTTTCCTGTAGTTTCAGACACAACATTATTAGACAGACAGCTTCACAATACATGACTACTATGAATTAAAAGTAGACTATTTTCTGAACACAGATACCTACATGAATGCAAGTACATAACGTGCGTCCATGAAAAAAGACTATAAAATTCGCCGATTGGTTGATGCCTGATGCCTTCTCGGGATCCAATGAAAAGTCGGATTGCTGGCTCATTTTGAACGCCCACAGAGCGGTAAAATGGGGCGTTGCTTTCAATAACTCTGAGTTTACAGATTGCTTGATTTCTTCAGTAATGTCACCAGGAGAAAGTTAGCAAGAAATACTTGTTGTAATGTTTACTCAGTCATTGATATTGATTCGTGCATTTAGCAAATTCTAAGTAGTTGTTTTGTTCAAATTTGTTAATGCTAGCCTACAGTTTCAAGATCTTTCCAGGAATTCACTGCAACATCTTTGACCAACTTGCTTCGTGTATTTAGCTAGATTGTTTTTTATGTTGTATTGTTATTATATCATACTGTTAATATCACCAAACCGTAGGACGTGTAAGATGACCTACATAGGGGGCTGGTGCGTTAACTGAGTTGGATTTTGATAGCGTTATTTTTTCATAACTAATTAATCAGATTAACGTGTTAAATGGACAGCCCTGCTTATATTTTATACCGATTTTCCACAAGCTCTGCAGCCAACTGACATGGAGCTAACACATTTTGTTGACCTAGCATTATGTTTATCTATCATTAACTGTTATTACAAAGCAAAATTCGGATTTGTTTCTTATTAATTAAGTGTTAATGGAAATGCTGCCTCTTGTTTTGTGACACTGGTGACAGCATTGTTCCCAGTTGACATGCTCCTTGTTAGCAATCTTCATGGGACATCCAAGGATTCTGGGCCACAACGCCAGGCCCTTGACAAAATGAAAGTGGATGCTATCTACAGTAAGTTTCAAATCATAGTATTCTATTTATATAAATTATATATTATCAACCAGGAGTAAGTTTAGGTTAATTCTCTTTGGAAGCCCAGATCCCTAAATGCTACACCACTCACAACCCCTATAATGCTGTTCATTTTTTTATTTGATATGTGCCACCTTGCTTCCTAATAGCACTGTTTTGCCTTTTATTCATTTGTCTCACAGGAGCAACGCTGCAAAAGTGGCCTCATGTGGCACCCTCCAGCATTGGTGCAACCATCAATGCCAAACTTACTGAAATTAGAGTGAAGAAGAAAAACATCCAGAAACCTTAATGCTCTTTGATGATTGATGACATTGTGACATTGTGTTCAAGGTATTCAGTTGTTTTTGGTGTGATCTGTTTTTTAAGCAAAGTTGTTTACTTTCAAGCAGGGCATATATATATATATATATATATATATATATATATACACACACACACACACATGCGAGTTTTTTTTTGTGTTTTTTAAACACAGACTTAATAGACATGATTATTTGCTGGATAGCCCTACTCTCTAAGAATTCTTGGAATTCTAAATTACTCATGTGGAGTATAATATGATTGTCTCTTTGTGTTGAAATAAAAGTGTTTCCATTGCAAATTTGTGTAAGTTATTGAGATATCGTAAATCATATATAATTAGTATATGTAGAGATATTGTAATATTGACTTAAATCATGAATGATAATTATATGTAGTGATATACTAATAATATTGCTGTAATATGAGGAATTAGGTGGAAACATAATGCTCATAGAACAGGCAAACATTTTCCCTATTAAAAACATATGAAATCTCTATGGAATACATATAAACAAATTACACTAAATGTAAATGAATCCTATATGACTTTAATTTACTAGCATATTATTCAGTCTAAGAACTTTATATGATTTGTATATAAATATCATCCTATATTTTCTGCTATTACCATACACAGTTGCATACTGTCATCATGTAGATCTCATATAGGACTTTTTACAGTATTTGTGTATGTGACCCAAAAGTCCCCTACAATTTGTATGTATACTTTTTAGTATGAAAGTGGCCATAATCAGTCTGATTTTGTATAGAACATGTATTGAACTTACATGAAACACAGAAGGAAATTCTGACCGATTTAAGAAGGGAAGATATATGGTTGCTGTATATAAAACATACAGTTTTTTTTCATAGGGGCAGTGCCCTCAGTGCCACATTAAACTCCCCTGCTCTGTCATGCCATTTCTCATGCGTGAGTTTCATGTTTTTTCACGTGCTGCATGAAGAGGGGTAGTTAGGAATATAAACAAACAATTTTGTATTCCAAATGTATCTAAAACTGCCAAATTGCTACTCAATGCGTGTTTGATTTGTGCTAGAGCTATCATTCAGGGTAAAAGTTCGTTGTGAAATTCGTATTTGTATTCAAAATCACAATTCAAAATCACAACTATCTCCCTTTGAGATAACTATGGGCAGGCCAATTTCAACCCTTTGTATTAAAAGTAATCCTGGTGTTTCTTTTTCAGGTAACCTGGTGATTGTCAGCGATTTTACTCAAACACTAATTGAAAAATTAACCATTATGTATGATAAATTCTCTGCCTCTCTCCCTCTACTTATAGAGCAACCAACTTACAGTTTTTCTCCCAGTTGATGCAGTACAAGAAAAAGGCTCATCTCTAGTCACATTAACAAGATTCTTCAGAGAAAGGAGAAACTCAGCAATCATGCAGCCCTTAGAGGGCCTCACCTCATCTCACCTTTTCACATACACATATAGAAAACTTATGTATTAGCTTTTACACCTGTCTGATAATCCAACTAGGACTATAGGACTATAAAGACTAGGACTGTTAACATTCCTAGACACTGGTTTTCTAGACTCTTTGGTCATTCTTAAACTTGCTCACACTGTGATCCTTATAGACTAGACCATTGCTTAGAAAATGTTTATTATACACTTAGTAGGGGCCTTATGCTCCTGTGTATGTAGACTCATGCCTCAGCAGCAGTGTGGTGGGAAATTCTAGAAATTTTAGAAATTGCTCGCAAATTGTCTGACGTTCATAATGCATAATGCTACTGGATTTTGTATCCCATTGTACCAGTTGCTGTGATCATCATTTGGCCTCTCTGTTGTTACCATGTATTTTTCAGTACATTTCTGTAGTGTAGGTGATCCGTATGCACCCTAGACAGCAACACTTATGTAGCAGTTTCACTCAATACAACAAAGTAGGTCTTGCTTCTTGCTGGACATGACCACCATCTGACCTCATGCGCAGCCTTAAAGGGTGACTCTTGTTTGAGGTTGGGGCTGTGGGATGACCCAGTTGGCAGTGAGGCTGTCTTTGATGCTCCTTAAGAGAATACACAGGTCCCGTTGGGACCTAAGAGGGCATTGATATGTTTTGAGTATATCTTGGCATGCTCTGTCCTGGGCTGACTCTGGCCCTTGGCTGAGTGTGTGTCATCATTTGTTTATGACCTCATATTATTACAGTGACATCCTTTGTTTTGTCCTAGAAATTCTTTCTGTTATGTTTTGAGAACATGTGCTGAACACTGCTGTCACAGTGACAGTTCAGTCTGACGTATCTTAGAAAAACTGCCAGTGAACACGTCAACTTGTCTGTTTCTGCTGACGTCTTTTGTTTACCTATAGATAATAATGAAGATTACACCATTTTCTGTATAAATACTCCCTGTTCATCTCAGTAAATTTTGAAGAGTTTTGCTATTCAATCACTGTGTCTTTGTGGTTCTTTGGCAAAAGCTTCCCTTAAATCAGTAGAGGCAGCGGCAGCAGAGCGACTCAGGATTATTCTCAGAGTGAACCCAAAAATTCTAACACAAACATGGAAACAGTGATGATAAATATATGAATTTTGATATGAAATATGATTTTTTACATTAAAGTGCAAAAATCCATAAGAAACATGGAAACAGTGATATTCCATTAAAATTAACTTAACAAAGTCAACTTTCATCATTTTTCGTCGAACTGGACTGTTTCCTGCCACCGCGCAGCTTGCTCTCTGCATTGTGCATTAGATTATGAATATTAAACATTAGCTAAAAAATCTGACACAACACCCCTGCTGGTGAAACTGGTCTCTTAGTTTGTTTGTCAGCTGATTGTTCTGGCACAAGAAACATCAGCTGCTTGGGAAGGAGCACTTGCATTTTCTGAGCTGGCAAGGCTGGTGCTAAAGAAGGAAAAGGTACAAAATCAACTTGAAAAATAAACTGTGTTTTTTTTTTTTTTACAGTCATTGAACATAAAAGCACAAATAACAATATAGTTGCAAGCAACAATGATTGGGCCCAAGCAACGGCGCCATCGCCACCCAGGCGCACCAGGCACAGTGGGTACAGTGGGTACATGCATTTAAAGGGGAAATACCAAAAGGACAAGAGTGACAATTTGGGGCTAATGAAAGTGATCACAGCAATGTCCACTGATGGCAACAAGAAAACTGCCTCTCCCTCTAAACTATATAAGGACAAAAGTGACAGTTTGGGTGTAATGAAACAGATCATAGCAATGTATATATGTATATGTATATATATGTAATATATATATGTAGAGTCACCCAGAGAAATGTATACACATTTCAGGAAAATTTGTATAAATATTTTATTACTAAATTTACCTGCTATTCGTTATATATTGATACATATGATGATGATATTATTAATATTATACTAATATAAAATACATCATACTATTTTTCTTCTCCTGAAGTGTATATACATTTTTTGGTTGACTCTGTATATATAAATTGTGAACATGAAGCCATGTTTAAAAAAAATAAAAATAAAGGGGAAAGAGTTTCTAGTGGACATAGTCTAGTACTGCAGGAGTCAGGCTAAAACCATGTCTAGTCAATGTAAAAATTTGTTCGTGAGCCATGCGAGCATCACAAAATCATGAAACTAAGCAAACTTACTCACAACCAGTTGTTCTTTCTATGTAAAATGTTTTGAAACATTAGGGCTTTCCACTCTTAAGAGATATGAACATTAATTTTCTTCTATTATGTCATCACCATAGCAACATCATTCAACATATCACAAATTCCTACATAGGTTCACATCAGCCATGTCTTGACATTATTCTGACTCATTTTGAACCAATCACGTGAAAGTAAGTGACAAAACATTCGATTTCTAAAAGTGACACACTTCCTGCTGCCAGTTGGTGGCGCTATGACTGAGACTCACAGTAGTCATGTCTGTGTGATCAGCTTTCTTCTCTTAACATAAAGTTGAGGTTTGATGTACATCACTCAATGTACACAGGAGTTATTAGCCACTTCCTGGTTCCTTTTATTCGCCATAAGCAGATCCCATGACAGGTGGATGAACGTCATTGAGCTCAATGAGATCTAAATTCATACCGTGTGTCATACATATACGTGCAAGTGAATATGAGCTGTGCAGCTAGATTTCTGACAAAGTTCCAGGGGGCATTGTGACAGCCCTGTGCCATGCCCGGGGACCAGCCACACTGGCCTTTCTCATAAAAATTTTCACTTTATATGTGAAATATTTTGGAACATTAGGCCTTTCCACTTGTAAGATATAAGAAGATTAAGTTTCTTCTATTATCTTCTCATGTAAATCATCGCCATAGTAACACGATTCAAGGTATCAAAAATTCCTTCACAGTTTCACATCATCCATGTCTTGATTTTAAACAGTGACAACTTCCTGCTGCCAGTTGGCAGCACTATGACCGAGAGCTTTCTATGCTTAACATAATCCTAAGGTTTCATGTAGATCACTTAATGTACACAGAAGTTATTAGCCACTTCCTGTTTTGTTTTATTCGCCATAAGTTCTCACGGCTGAACCGTTTCATATCAAAAATCCCTTCCCAATTTTGCATTATCAATGTCTTCAGATCATTTTAGCCTGGGTTTGGTGGCGGTTGTATCAATTCAGTTAAACAAACATGAAATAAACAGTAAAATGAGCTACATTAAGCAGCATAATGCAAAAATGGGGCAGTGGGGAAAATAATTATTTAATCCCTTGCTGATCTTGTAGGTTTGCTCACTCAAAAAGAAATTAAGGGTCTATAATTGTTATGGTAGGTTTATTGTAACAGATAGAGACAGAATATCAACCAAAAATCCAGAAAAAACACATGACACAAATGTTATCAACTGAGTTGCTTAAATTGAGGTGAAATCAGGTAATTAGAGTAGCAGGATCCAGATGAGGCAGCAGACACTTTTGGTGTTTTGTCCTCCAAAAGCACCCAGAGATATCTGTAAAGACAAAAACACATTATATAAAATTAGATATTTTTGATTAGAGTAGAGAATATAATGTAGAGAACAGCACAATCCAAGGGCCGTTTTATTGCGAGGGCCCTCTCTGACTACAAAAGTGGCAAGTCAAGTCAAGAAGCTTTATTGTCATTTCAACCACATATAGCTGACGCAGTACACATGGAAATAAAACAACATTTCTGCAGGACCCTGGGGCTACATAGACAAAATATAACATATAACTACAGAACAGAAACAACACATAGCTAGGGACAGAAAGCTTCATACAATGCAATGTGTGCAACCTGGTGCAAACAGTGCAAAGACAAGACAGTGCAGAAACAGAAAATACAAAAAAAACAACACAAGACAGTACAAGATACATTGTGCTGAAAAACATACAACATAATAGAATGTGTGAACTAAAGGAACTTGTAAAACCAATGGTATCTAACAACATATATGTTTGTAAACATATACTGTATATAGCAGCAGTATGAAGTGTGCAAAAATAGCAGTAGCAGCAATTGAATTAGTGCAAATACAAAATGCAAACATTTATAGTGTGAGTGGAGTTACAGATGTATGTGTTGAGTCTCACACAGCTGACACAGGTCAGTTCACACAGGTGAGAATGTGTGTGTGTGTGTGAGTTGATACAGTGTCAGTTCTGGGTTTTGAGGAGCCTGATGGCTTGACGAAAGAAACTGTTACACAGTCTGGTTGTGAGGGCCTGAATTCGGTATCTATTTCCAGATGACAGGAGGGTGAAGAGTGTGTGTGAGGGGTGTGTGGGGTTATCCACAATGCTGTTGGCTTTGCGGATGCAGCGTGTGGTGTAAAAGTCTGTGATGGAGGGAAGAGAGACACCAATAATCTTCTCAGTGATCCTCACTATCTGCTGCAGGGTCTTGCGATCCGAAATGGTGCAGTTCCCAAACCAGGCAGTGATGCAGCTACTAGGACGCTCTCAAAGGTCCCTCTGTAGAACATGGTCAGGATGGGGGGAGGGAGATGGGCTTTCCTCAGCCTCCGTAGGAAGTAGAGACGCTGTTGGGCTTTCTTGGTGATGGAGCTGGTGTTGAGTGACCAGGTGAACTTCTCTGCCAGATGAACACAAAGGAATTTGATGCTCTTGACGATCTCCACAGAGGATCCTTGCCTTCAATGCAGGATAGGTCGTTTAGGAGTTGGTATGACAAGGGGATAAAATGCTTAAAAGATTTATTTATTGATCATTTATTTGCTTCTTTCGAACAGTTAGTGTTTCATTTTGGTCTTATTAAATCTGATGTTTTTAGAGTCTTCCAAGTAAGAGATTATGTCACTTCTTTCAGATTTTCCTGTGATGCTGCCTGAAAATCCTTTGGATAGTTACCTTTCATGTAATATACTAGCTAAGGGCTCAATTTCCATTATTTACAATTTAATGAATAATCAGGCATCTTCCTCCTTAGATAACATTAAGAGAGCTTGGGAAGAGGACTTTGGCGAACCACTTTCGGATGACACTTGGAACTGTATTCTTAACAGGTCCATTCAACGTCTATGTGTTCTTGGCACTCTCTCATTCAGTTCAAAGTAGTACACAGAGCTCATATATCCAAAGTTAAATTAGCCCAAATGTTTCCTGGTACTAGCTCCTTGTACAATAGATGTAAGTGTGCTGAGGGTACTTTAATCCATATGTTCTGGACATGTCCAAAATTAGAGTGTTATTGGCGATCGATATTTAACACACTCTCTGTGGTTCTTCAACACAGATTAGAGCCAGAACCACTAGTGGCATTATTTGGAGTTGCTCAAGAGGAGGAATGGCTGTCAGCATCAATGCGCAAAATCCTTGCCTTTTCTTCTCTGTTGGCACGTAGAGCCATCCTATTAAAATAGGATCCCCTCCCACCCACACGTAATCAATGGATTAGAGAAATGACGTCTTGTCTCTATCTTAAAAAGATTAGGTACTCATTAAGAGGATCGGAAAAAAACTTCTTTAAGATGTGGCGCCCTTTCATTGATTATGTTAACCGTTTTAGATAATTATTTTTGAACCCCTTCTCCCTTTTTTAATTAATTAATTTTATTTAAATTTATTTATTTATCTAGCCATGGGGTCACAGTCCAGTGACTTCTGTGCTGGTCCCAAACCCGGTTAAATAGAGAGGGTTGCGTCAGGAAGGGTGTAAAACATTGCCAAATTTAACCCTGTGAATCGTCAGTACTCTAAATTTCGGCGCCGTTGACCTACAGGGCGCTGGTGGAAATTGGGCTAATGTTGGTCGAAGAAGTAGAGGAGGGAGGAGAGTGTGCAGACAGAGAGAGAAGAGGAAAGGTAAGAGTGTAGGACTGAGAATAGGAACTCTGAATGTTGGTACTATGACAGGGAAAGGAAGAGAGCTGGCTGATATGATGGAGAGAAGGAAGGTGGATATACTGTGTGTACAGGAGACCAGGTGGAAGGGTAGCAAGGCTCGTAGTATAGGAGCAGGATTCAAGCTGTTTTATTATGGTGTGGATAGTAAGAGAAATGGGGTAGGTGTGGTCCTGAAGGAGGAGTTTGTGAGGAATGTTCTGGAGGTGATGAGAGTGTCAGACAGGGTGATGAGTCTGAAGTTAGAGGTTGAAGGGGTGATGTTGAATGTTGTTAGTGGTTATGCCCCACAGGTAGGTTGTGAGTTAGAGGAGAAAGAGAGATTCTGGAGTGAATTAGATGAGGTGATAGAGAGTATTCCCACGGGGGAGAGAGTGGTGATAGGAGCAGATTTTAATGGACATGTTGGTGAGGGGAACACAGGTGATGAGGAGGTGATGGGCAGGTTTGGAGTTAAGGAAAGGAACCTTGAAGGACAGATGGTAGTGGACTTTGCTAAGAGGATGGACATGGCTGTGGTTAACACTTATTTTCAGAAGAGGGAGGAGCATAGAGTGATTTACAAGAGTGGAGGTAGGAGCACACAGGTAGACTACATCCTATGTAGAAGAGGCAATCTGAAAGATTAGTGACTGTAAAGTGGTAGTGGGAGAGAGTGTAGCCAGACAGCATAGGATGGTGGTGTGTAGGATGACAATGATGGTCTGTAAGAAGAGGTCAAAGATAGAGACGGAGAAGAAAACCAAGTGGTGGAAGCTGAAAAAGGAGGAATGTTGTGAAGAATTTAGACAGAAGTTGAGGCAGGCTCTGGGTGGTCAGGTAGTGCTGCCAGATGACTGGGAAACTACAGCAGAAGTGATCAGGGAGACAGGAAGAAAGGTGCTGGGTGTGTCATCTGGAAGGAGGAAAGAAGATAAGGAGACTTGGTGGTGGAATGAGGAAGTTCAGGATAGTATTCAAAGGAAGAGGTTAGCCAAGAAGAAGTGGGACATGGACAGGACTGAAGAGAATAGACAGGAATACAAGGAGTTACAGCACAGAGTGAAGAGGGAGGTGTCTAAGGCCAAGCAGAAGGCGTTTGATGAGTTGTACACTAGGTTAAACACTAGAGAAGGAGAGAAGGACTTGTACAGGTTAGCTAGGCAGAGGGATCAAGATGGGAAGGATGTGCGGCAAGTTAGAGTTATTAAGTATAGAGATGGAAAGGTGCTCACAAGTGAGGAGATGGAAGGAGTACTTTGAAGAGCTGATGAATGAGGAAAATGAGAGGGAAAAAAGAGTAGAAGGGGTAAACTCTGTGGAACAGAAAGTAGATAAGATTAGAAAGGATGAAGTCAGGAAGGCTTTGAAGAGGATGAGAAGTGGAAAGGCAGTTGGTCCTGATGACATCCCGGTGGAGGTCTGGAAGTGTCTAGGAGAGGCAGCAGTGGAATTTTTAACTAGTCTGTTTAACAGGGTTTTAGAGAGTGAGAAGATGCCTGAGGAATGGAGAAGAAGTGTATTAGTGCCGATCTTTAAGAATAAAGGTGACGTGCAGAGTTGCAGCAACTATAGGGGGATAAAGATGATGAGCCCTACAATGAAGCTATGGGAAAGAGTAGTGGAAGCTAGGTTAAGGAAGGTAGTGGAAATTTGTGAGCAGCAGTATGGCTTCATGCCCAGAAAGAGCACAACAGATGCAATGTTTGCTCTGAGAATGTTGATGGAGAAGTATAGGGATGGTCAGAGAGTTGCACTGTGTGTTTGTAGACTTGGAGAAAGCGTATGACAGGGTGCCAAGAGAAGAGCTGTGGTACTGTATGAGGAAGTCAGGAGTAGCAGAGAAGTATGTCAGAGTGGTGCAGGACATGTATGAGAGGAGCAGGACAGTGGTGAGGTGTGCTGTAGGGCAGACAGAGGAGTTCAGAGTGGAGGTGGGACTGCATCAGGGATCGGCTCTGAGCCCCTTCCTGTTTGCTATGGTGATGGACCAGTTGTCAGAGGAGGTCAGACAGGAGTCTCCTTGGACAATGATGTTTGCAGATGACATTGTGATCTGTAATGAGAGCAGGGAGCAGGTGGAGGAAAACCTGGAGAGGTGGAGGTTTGCGCTGGAGAGAAGAGGAATGAAAGTCAGTCGTAGTAAGACTGAGTACATGTGTGTGAATGACAGGGAGGGAAGTGGAACAGTAAGATTACTGGGTGAAGAGGTGAAGAAGGTACAGGAGTTTAAGTACTTGGGGTCAACAGTCCAGAGTAATGGAGAGTGTGGGAAAGAGGTAAAGAAGCGAGTGCAGGTAAGTTGGAATGGGTGGAGAAAGGTGTCAGGAGTTCTGTGTGATAGAAAAATTTCAGCGAGAATCAAGGTGAAGGTGTACAGGACAGTGGTGAGACCGGCCATGCTGTATGGTTTAGAGGCAGTGTCACTGAGACAGAGACAGGAGTCAGAGCTGGAGGTAGCAGAGCTGAAGATGTTGAGGTTCTCTTTGGGAGTGACACGGTTGGACAGGATTAGGAATGAGTACATCAGAGGGACAGCTCATGTCGGACATTTGGGGGACAAAGTTAGGGAGGACAGATTAAGATGGTTTGGACATGTTCAGAGGAGGGAGAAGAAGAAGATTTTAATTTATTTATTTACTATCATTATTATTTGATTATTTATTTTTTCTCTAACAATCTGTAATTCTTATCGGATTTAATGGACAGCACGAGCACTATTCTAGGGTTTTGTTGGTAAGGGCTGGGGGTTAGTTAAATGTTTTGTATATGTATATTGAAAATTCAATAAAAATATTAAAACCGAAAAGAAAAGGGGCAAGAATGTCTGTGAATTGTTTATAAAATTCTGCTGAGATCATTACCAGGTGACGTATTACACTTTTTATAGCATCAACAAACTCTTCCAGGTGTATGTCCTCATCACAGCATTCTTTATCCAAATCACTGATGCACTAACTTTTTTCCAGAGAGTTTAAAAAAAGTAGAAGAATCAGCACAATAACTAGATTTATAAAGATTAGCACAAAAATGATGAAAACGAGGGGATCATCAGTGACAAGACCGTTAATATTAAGATGATGAACTGTGTTACATTTACCTCGGTGTCTTTCAAGACTAAAAAAGAATTTTGTTCCCCCATTTTCTAACCATTTAGCTCTTGCTCTGACAAAGGCCCCTTCTGCTTTCCGCTTATAAATTTCATCCAATTCATGAGGGAGGTCACTTGAACACATTTTTTCTTCAGGTGACACACTATCAAGAGATATCATGGAAAGAGAGGTCATTTCAGATACAACTTGCTCCTCCAAACCTTTGTTAAATTTAGATATAGAGCTATCATAGGCCCTCAGACATTTGCCAATTTCAAATTTTATACCTGCCAAAAGTGCCCTCCTTATGTGCCAGATCCCAGTGAAAGGAAATTATATTTTCGAGTTCCGGTTCAACATGTCCTAAATGAGAGTTATTCATTTTCCAAAAGGAACCATATCGAGCAGTTACAGTAGCAGAAGAACTAATATTTATAGAGATTGCCTTGTGGTATGTTAGGAGAGTAACAAGTATTTCAACAGACACATTCTCTATTAAGAAGCTCCCAGAGAGTAAGCAGAAATCTATTCAAGACTGTTTAGTGCCACTTGCGTGACTTCACGTGTAAGCAGTTTGATGAAGGTCTGATGAGGGTCTCCACGTGTAAGCAGTTTGATGAGTCTTTCTCCAAATATCAGATAGATTGTACTTCTGCATGAAATTCTTCAAAATGGCATTTGAAGAGTTTGACTGCTTAGGAGGCCATCTATCAACTACATGTGAAATTAAAGTCTCCTCCTGAAAACAAAGCAATATTCTGCCGTCTAAAGACTTAAACTTAAAGTTTATCTTTTTCAGAATTGTCACTGTACCCATAAATGTTGACCAAAATAAAGACCTGATCATTCAGATGTAAAAATAAACATAAAAGTGTCCCAGAGGATCTGAAAAAGCCTTGAGGATATTTCCAGAAAAAGTGTTCTTTAATGTAGTGACCCCTGCTGACCTCTCAGAACCATGAGCAATCTATAGATCATTATTCCACTGTGACCTCCATAACTTTACATGATTACTAACAGAATGTGGTTCTTGAAAGAAAATAAAGTCAGTTTTGGGCTGTTTTGCAAATAAAAATAAAGCTTTCCTTTTAACAGAATCTCTTAACCCCCTGATATAAAGTGAAACAATCGATAAAGACAGAACAAAAACAAACAAAACAGTGAAAAAGAGAAAAATATCAATAACGGGTGGTGGACAAGAATCAGATGGGCTTTTCTTACCCAAACAATGTACAGTGTCTATCATTACTGAAAGTCGCCCTGACTCTTTAGGTAGAACGGACTGACATATCTTAATGGCCTGCATACGTACATCTTTGTTTTCCAAAACACAGTACAGCCTCAAATTCCACCGTCTCGAATAGGACTCCATCTCACCAATCTGCTGTTCGAGCACTTGAACCGACTCACACGGCCATCTAGTCCATTTAACTTGTTTTCCATCTTTGTAATTTTAGCAAATATCAACTTTCTTATTTAGTTTGTCGATTCTCTCAGTGTTTTCACTCACCATCTCTCATTTGTCAGTTGTGTTAACATGCTTATTATGTCTGAATCTGAGGTAGACCTGAAAGAAGCAGGACCTTTCTTTTTAGACGCAGGAGACTCACTTGGAGACACCGACAAATTCGAAAACTCGTTCTCATCCAGATTTATATCCATGTCTCCATCTTAAGCAGACTGGTCGTAGTCATGGTCACTGCTAACTACAGTGATGTCAGCAGTGTTATCTTGACTGAAAGATCGGTTTAATTTACGATTTCTTTTCCTTTCAGCCATATTGAAAAGATACAAATGTAAAGAAGTAGTTTATAATTTATTTTTGGCACTTTTCACACAAGACTTAGACCAGCACTGGCAAGCTGTCACTTCACAGGACCTGATATTGAGATTAAGAGTCAAATAATACAGACTTGTTTGTCAAACAAGCTGAAATGCAAAGCACGTGAAGAGGGGATGGATTTAATCACTCTCCTCACAACCGCAAGAAATTATGAGAATGTTAAAAAACAGCTTTAGATCATAAACCCCAGTCACACTGTGAATGCTATGAGATTCAAATAGAACAATAAACCACCGAAACACACCCAGCATGGACAGTATACAATTCAATGTTGGTTTTGTGGTGGTGAATATCCTCATGTATGAGCCAAGAAATGCCCAGCTGAAGGAAAAACATGCAAATTTTGTAGTAAACAAAACCATTTTGAGAAAAGTCACAAAACAATGCACAAGCCAAAGGCAGAAAAAACAAGACATTCACTGGTACAAGACTGCCAACAAGAAACTGTGAAAAAGTAAAACAATTGAACACTGATCAATGAGGTTAGTGATGCAGACAGCGAAACTGAATTCATGTTTACACTGTCGTCAGGGAAGAATAATCAGAGAAAACAGACAGGAAACAAAGCAACCAACCCACGACATCCATGCACATTGGTCACCAACTGTATGAACATAGCAGACCACAAGAAAAATCTGTAAGGTGTTTTCCAGAGACTGTCAGATCAAGGACTCACTTTGAACAGGTCGAAATGTAAAATTCAACAAGATATCCATCAGCTTCTGTGGACTTGTGCTCAGCAAGAATGGAATTGAACCTAACCTGAGGAAAGTGGAAAGCATCAACCAAACTGATCAACTGTGAGTATTTTCACATCTATCTGTTTGGAACTGAACTCAACATGGTAAATGATACTGAACATGCCGTAATCAAAATCACCAGCAAGAATTGAATTCTGGAACCTGAGACTATAACAGTACAAACTAAAAGCAATACACCCTCCAGGGAAAGACAACCCAGCTGATTATCTGTCGAGAAACCATTTCAACCAGAAAGTAAAAGACAAATTGGCAGAAGACTATGTTTGATTCATCGTAGAACATTTCCCAAAGCAGTAACATTGGAAGAGCTCCAAGGAGAGACGACAACAGACAGCACACTCCAGGCTGTAAAAGAGGCAGTACAGACTGGCCAGTGGCACAAAACCTTAAAACAACCAGCCGTGAATTCAAAGAGGGGAATTCAGCATTGCAAAATAACTCCATACTGGCCCAGAGCAAATGGGGAAGCTGAACACTTTATGAAGACTCTCAATAAGTGCGTCAAAACATCGGTTGCAGAAGGATGCAACTGGGAGGAAGATTTAAACACAATTCTTCGAGCTACACCACACAGTACTACCAACATTGCACCAACAGAGTGTATGTTTGGAAGAAACCTACGTACCAAACTACCTGAAATCACACAAACATTGAATGAGCAATATATCAGGACAAGGGATGTGACTGGAAAATCCAAGATGAAAGCACATGCGGAACAATGTGCTGCACTTAACAAGCATCAAGATCTGATTGTTGGTGACAAAGTACTTCTGAAACAAAGCTCGACAGAACAAGCTCTCAACACCGTTTGATCAAGAACCGTTCACAGTTATTCAAAAGAAAGGGTCAAAGATCACAGCACAATGTGACAATCAGGAAGTAACACGAAATTCTACGTTCTTTAAACAACTCTACGTGCCGTCAAAGAACGCAGCTGATAATGGTGATATGACTAAACAAAAAATGAAAAACCAATGCTGACAGGTCTCAAACATCCAGAGAAACCAAAACAGCACTTTCTCTAGAGATTCAAGAGCCTAACAAAGGAGGAGGAAGGAGTGCGAGTGGTGTAAACTATCATAGATTTGACAGAGATGTAAAAATTAACACTGATACTAGAACTACATATCTTAGTAGTAATAGAGAGAGAAAACAACCATCTTACCTGAGAGACTATGTATTGGCCATTTGTGACCAGCATTTGAGTGAACTGTTTGATCGACATCTCAGTGAACTGATGTTTAATGGATAATCTCAGTTTTGAGAATGGTTAGTCAATTGAAACACAAGTTTAACACAAGTAGTGACCCTTTTGAAGCTTAGTTTAGTTGCGTTTTTTGTGTTTGTATTTTCAACATCCATCATCAGAATTTTTTTCATTATAAATTGCATAGGAGATGCTAAATCCCTATGTTGTGTATTTACATCACATGAATGTCAAACATCACGCACATTTACTGTCATTTGTAACTTTCACTAGATACTAGAGAATATTATTTCTTCTGTACCCTTTATCTATGGCACCATTTGTTGATGTCACAGCAAGGTGGTACTCTGTTGCCGGTGATTGATGAACACTTTGTCATTTGTTTTGCGACATACAGTGCTCAGCGTAAATGAGTACACCCCCTTTGAAAAGTAACATTTTAAGCAGTATCTCAATGAATACAAAAACAATCTCCAAAATGTTGACAAGACTAAGTTTTATATAACATCTGTTTAATTTATAACATTAACGTAAGGTTGATAATATAACTTAGATTACACATTTTTTCAGTTTTACTCAAATTAGGGTGATGCAAAAATAAGTACACCCCACAACAAAAACTACTACATCTAGTACTTTGTATGGCCTCCATGATTTTTAATGACAGCACCAAGTCTTCTAGGCATGGATTGAACAAGTTGGCGACATTTTGCAACAGCTATCTTTTTTCATTCTACAATAATGACCTCTTTTAGAGACTGGATGCTGGATGGAGAGTGATGCTCTACATGTCTCTTCAGAATTTCCCATAGGTGTTCAATTGGGTTGAGATCAGGAGACATACTTGGCCAGTGAATCACTTTCACCCTGTTCTTCTTCAGAAATCCAACAGTGGCCTTAGATGTGTGTTTAGGATCTTTGTCATGTTGGAAAAGTGCACGACGACCAAGGAAACGGAGTGATGGAAGCTTCTTCTCTTTCAGTATAGAGCAGTTCATCTGTGAATTCATGATTGGCAATGGTGAAATCTGTGAGTAAGTACACATTGCTTCCTTTAGAGTTTCTTAAAATGCCTTGATCTAAAGGTGTCCTCTGATCTCTTTCAACTGAACAACAAACAGTCCTTGATATTAGTTGACTACTTTTCAAGATTCTTTGAATAGTCACATACAATACCTGCAAAGCAGTGGTGGAACACTTTATGTAAAAATTCCAGCATGAAATTTAGTTGAACTTTTCATGGTTTCTATGATCTGTGTGCACCCTTTGCTGTATTCCATCCTGACCTAAATCCAATGCTCCTAGATTTTAGGAAAGCATGAATAAATATCTGTCTCTTGTAAGACCTCAGCCATAGACGCGAGTAACAAGGAGGTACCAAGTACCAAGGAGTTAAAGCTTCATCTTCCATCTTCAACAGACTTTGAATTTTAGACTAACCGGTGTGATTGGACACACTAGAGAGGAGGAAGGGGCAGTTTAATCCCCTCACCTATCTACCTCATCCTCCATCTAGCAAAAATAAAAAGATAATTTCTTCATAAATGTGAGTGTTGTAAAGACAATGACAGACAATTTTAATATCAATCTTATATGTAAATATATTGTCTACAAACATTCATTGTGTTTTATTTAGATTAATATATATAGACAAAATCTAAAACAACAATAATAAATACAAAATGAGTAACATTAAACATGAATTATTTAAGAACTGAGAAGAATGCTATGGGTACCAGAGCAAATAGTACATGCAGACGTGAGTGGACTTGAGCACAGTTGCATGTCTGAGGGGTGTACCATGAATCACAACAGGGTTAGCAACCTAATTTTGGCTAAACTCTGGCTTGTCCGTTCCACAAAGGTGGCTTTTCAGCTGGGTAGATTTCCACAGCAGTACTAACCTGAGTGTTGCAGGAATGAGTCCTATACCCTAGAACTGACATTTTTGCACTTCTGTTTTATGTTCTTCCTTTTTCCATCCCTTTTTTGAAGGTGTGTTGCTTTTTTCACTGGATCTTCATTGACCCCTTTCATTGTCATTGTATTTGCATCCAAAGACTAATTTTGACAATCGCATCAGTTTTCTTTCAGTTAAAATTCAAAAGGGTGGATATATTCTACATTTTCATCATCAACTTATGACTCTGACTGTGAATGGTGGCATACAGAAAGTTGGTAGAAAGGCCGTTTTGTCCTGCCCCACTTTCTCTCGCGCAGGCACAGGAGTTGTGAGAGCTTTTTAACGTAATAATCATGAGTCTGGTGTATTGCGTTTACAACTTAACTGTTTCTGGCGATTGTAGTGCATTCTTCAAAATTCATAAAAGTTGTGTTCATTTGTGAAAATTATCTTGATGAAAACGTGAGAATAATAACACTGTGTTGGCTACAGAGCTTATTTTCTGAAGAAAAAAAGCCCAAGGAAAAATCCTACTGGCTTTTTGTCGAGGGAAACAAGTCACTAACTTCCGGGTTGGCCTACAAAATACGTCATCCCTTCAGCGCTAATTCCATGTCAAGTGATAAAATTAGATGCATACCATTGGATATCAAAACTCCGTGACCCACCTTTTTTAATATTTATTTCCATCACATATAAATAACAAAAACCCCTCCGTGACCCACCTGCTCAGTGGACATGTGAACCACGTGAGTCTGACGTCATTTCTTAACTCAGCAGTCCGCATGCGCGCTGAGAGACCGCTGTCTGTGGTTCTGAAACGGTAATGAGCTTTTCCTTCATGTACAAAACATTTGTTTGGGTACCAATCTACAGCTTTGTTTTGAGACGCGGTTTGCTATTCCACGACAAGCAGTTTGTATTTACCTGTGAATCATGCTGAATTCAGAGAAAGTCTTCCCTAACGATGCTTATAGCCTCCAATTTAGCATCATGCAAACTGCATGTCTAAACCATCACACAGTCGCTTCCAGCAACATCCCTACCAAGAGGAAGAAAGTGATTCAGCATGAGTGTTTTCTCTCTCTGTCTTTGTCATTCTGCCTATGTTTATAGTCATCTATGTGTTATAGCTTACATCAACAAGCTTGTCTGAGACACTAAAATCTCCACAAAGGTTGTGGAGACAACACTGTGCGGGAAGTTACATGTACATATGTAGTACTTCATAATCCTTGCATTATTTGTTAGCAAGATTAGCCTCATACCTTCAGTGGATAACTAAAGAAGTGAACTAGAAATGTAACAAATTACACTGCATATATGATTAACTGAACAACTAAGGTAGGTAAAAAAAGGAAATTGTGCAGTGCCAAATCTATTTTTCTCTTTTTCCTCCGTCTCCTTCCTCAGAGTCTACATGCTGATGGATGAAGAACGTGTTTCAACTGTGGTCCAGCCAGTGAGTAACAGCATTTCAGAACAGCGTTCAGTGCTGCTGGTGTGTGAAGATCATGGCGATAAGCTACTCAACGTTCTGCGCATATTCCGTGACAAAGGCATGCTTTTTGACTTCCAAATTCAAGTTCAGGGTGAGATCCTGCCATGTCATCGCTGTGTCCTTGCTGCTTGCAGTGACTTCTTCATGTAAGAACTTTCTTTGAAACCTATCAATAGAATCGTCTTATAATTAGCCCATAGTGATGAATAGAATTGTGGTGTAGAATGTATAATTGTATAAAACTAGAAACTATAATGTATAAATAGTGATCCAGGTATAATTATCATTAAATTATTTTTTAGTAAGTATGCACTCAATTGCTTTATCCATGTGACAAAAGATGATAATTATTCAACAGCCCTTGGCTTAATGTCAAATATACACTGATCATTTTACCTTTTTTATCACAGGGCTATGTTTGAGGTAAACATGATGGAGCGTGATGGTGGCTCAGTCACACTGAGTCATCTCTCCCCACAGGCTGTACGCAGCTTTCTTGACTTTGCATACTTGGGCCAGATGGAGATCATGGAAGAAAACGTCGACATGCTTTTTCATCTGGCATCTTTTTTACAGGTGACACATTACAAAGAACAGTCACAGAGTATTGTGTGAAAGAGTATTTTTAGAGCTATAGTTCATGTCACAATCCACTCTCACTCAGACAGTTTATAGTCAGGTCAGTGGCACATGCCAGCTCAAATAGACAAATCTTGATGATCCAGTTGTCAGCTATGGTTTTTCTTAGTCTATATATTTAAATCCTCAGCACTGCCATTTAACCTTTTCTGTCTTTTTATGTACAGTACCATAGCATTCTATTCAATATTTAATTTAATATTCTACTAAAAAGATTACTACCTGTTTTTTTGAGAATGTATTTTTCTGATGAAGAGATTCTGCAGTTGCCATGATTCACTTCAGTGTCATAAATTATAGATCTAAATTTGGGCATATTTTTACATTTTCACTTTTTTAAAAGTTATTATGTTTTCTTTCTTAGATCATTTATGACCACTGAATAGACCAAAATCATATATAATTCCCTGTGGTCTGAATAACCCATAATGACACACAGTAAAACAGATTCTTTAGTAAAATCAGAATTAATAAATAATTGTTTAAAATGTGGTCACTTTCAGATGTGATTAGTTCAGCATTGTTTTATTTTATATTATATTCCTACTTTAATTGAAAATTATTAAGTTTTCATAAGTTCACTTAATGGCGGCACGGTGGCTTAGTGGTTAGCACGTTTGCCTCACGCGTCCTGGGTTCAAGTCTCGCTCCCCAGTCTTGCTGTGTGTGTGGAGTTTGCATGTTCTCCCCGTGCTTGGTGGGTTTCCTCCCACAGTCCAAAGACATGCATCTAGGCTGATTGGAGTCTCTAAATTGCCCGTAGTTTGTGAATTTGTGTGTGTGTGTGCCCTGCGATGGGTTGGCACTCTGTCCAGGGTGTATCCTGCCTTGATGCCCGATGACTCCTGAGATAGGCACAGGCTCCCTGTGACCCGAGGATAGATCGGATAAGTGATACAGACAATGAAATGAAATGAAAAAATGTGTTAATTTTTCTGATTCTTACTTTCACTAATTTTGAACAATCAGATTAGTCAGGATTTAATTTTATTAATTGAATAGTTTTTCACCATTTTGCATGAATTTGTTCAAAAAATATGAATTCATTCAAAGTAAACAAATTCATCTCTAAAAAAACAAAACGTTGTATAAAACTTTCTTTATTCAAAGGTTTTAAGAAATGAAATATATTTTATCCATTGACATTATTGAGTCCAAAAGTTATGTAGTGCAGTTTTTTTGTTTGTTTTATTATTTAATTATTTAATTGTTAATATTCAATAGTTAATATTTGTTTGCAGGTGAGTGCGCTCTCGCAGGCCTGTAGTGATTTTTTAATCCAGACACTTGACCTCTCTAACTGCCTTCACTTGTTGGCCATCGCGGAGGGATATGGCTCATCCCGCCTACAGTGTTATGCTACTGAGTTTGTGATGGCCAATTTCCAAGCACTTTCCTCCAGTCCAGACTTCCTGGAGATGCCTGCAGGAATCCTGCGGCACTGCCTAGCCTCGGATTTACTCAGTGTGCCAGACGAAGAAAGTGCACTGCAATCACTGATCCTGTGGACTCAGCATGACCTGCAAAATCGACACAATTTATTTCCTGAGCTCCTCACTCACATCAGACTGCACCACCTTCCCCCTGCTAAGCTGGAGGAAATGGGCCATTCTGAAGGACTTATACTGGACAATGATGACTGTTCCAGAGCAGTGATGAAAGCATTGGCACAAGTGGCAGAGTTTAGTGGCCTTTTTCCAGATGCCCGTCCATCCACAATATCCAGCTACATCTATGTGCACAAAACAGAGGAAAATGGTGAGACACGCCACACATTCTGTTACAGTGTGGCAGCCAACCAGTGGCACCAGCTGCCAAACTCTGGGCTTGCTGACCTCCCTGGCTCATCTATTACCACTTTTGGAGAGAAGCTGTTTGTCATTGGAGGATGCCAAGGAAAATGTTGCAGGGCAGTGAGACTTCATATTGCTGAGCCTGAGCATGACGCTACGAGGGAAGCATGGTGCTACTGTCCTGTGACTGGAAAATGTGTAGACATCCAGCCGATGCAATGCCCACGAACCATGCATGTCTCTGTCTCAGCCCTGAACCACATTTATGTAATTGGTGGTAAAAGTCTGGGAATGCATGGCCTGCTTGATGTGGAGTGTTATGACCCACTGGGGCACACATGGAAGTCTGTGAGTCCATTACCACGCCAGATCTACTTCCCAGAGACAGCAGTGTGTGGCACCATTATCTACACTCTAGGCTCTGAGCTGGAGAATTCTGATGCCTTCAACCCAACACTGAACTGTTTTTTCCGCTATGATGCTGAAGCTAATGAATGGTGCCAGCTGGTACCCGAGTTTGGCCAGCTCTTTCATGCCACACTTGTTAAAGCTGTGTCTATTAAAACAACACTCTACCTGTGTGATCTGTCCACATATAAGGTGTACAGCTTCTGTCCAGACAACTGTGTCTGGAAGAGCAAGGGCTCTTTTGAGTGTGCAGGCTTTAATGCAGGCGCCATTGGTGTGCAGGAAAAAATCTACATCCTGGGAGGGGATTATTCTCCCGATGAGATCACAGATGAAGTGCAGGTTTATGACATCAGGCAGAGTGAATGGCAGGAGGTGGCACCAATGCCATGTGCATTAACTGAATTTCACTGCCAAGTGATCAGTTTTAACCACTACCGAGATCCATGGAGAGTCAAACCTGCTGAGATGCAATAAACACACAAGAATACAATAAGTGATACACTTGTTAAAATTTAGACACACACTCACATCTATGCTTACAGGCACTAACACATATTTCCACAGATACCTATTTGAAGTCTTGCACTTAATAAAATAATAATGTAACAGTGTTGTAGTCTTTAGTAGAAGTGATACCCAGCTAATCAAATCTTTACACATGCTTGCTTAATGACTGTAGTAATTGTCGCACATATCTTTTTTTGTGAGGCAACAGATAACTCTTTAAATGCATGATATTTAGGCTCATGTTTGTGACTCAAATTAAAAAAATGATCCAAAAGACATTTGCAATTCTCATTGGTGAAAACATTTCTATGTTTTTTATCCACAGCTGTAGCATTTACATTTACATTTATAGCATTTGGCATATGCCCTTATCCACAGTGACACAGGCATTAATGGTAGAATTGAGGCAAGAAACCGTTACTTTGGAAGACAAAGTCTTGACAAAAGAGATTTGCTTGGGCCAAGAAACATAAGGAATGGACATTAGATCAGTGGAAAACTGTCCTTTGATCTTTGGGTTTTAACCACCGTGTCTTTGTTAGACATAGAGAGGGTGAACAGACGGTTCCTTAATGTATGGTTCCCACTGCGAAGCATGGAGGAGGAGGTGTTATAGTGTGATGGTACTTTGATGGTGACACTGTTGCTGACTGTCAAAAATGAGTTTAGGCTTAACCAGCAATTTGCAGCAACATGCCATTCCATCTGATTTGTACTTAGATGGGCCATTGTTTGTTTTCCAACAGGACAATGACCCCAAACACACCTCTAGGTTATGTATGCTATTTGTCCAAGAAGGAGAGGGATGGAGTACTGCATCAGATGACCTGGCCTCCACACTCATCCAATTTTGGGATGAGTTGGACTGCAAGACTCTTAAACCTCCCAGCTTTGTATCACAACTCGTCCTGCACTCTGACCTCAGATTTAGTGCCACCGTTCAAGACACTCAAGGGCACTGTACAATAGTCGGTCTAAAGTCATAGTTATCAATAGTTATAAAAGTTTCTGCTTAATGTTAATTTAATCTAAATTATATGGATAAGAGTAAGCAGTCAGAGCTTTGAAACCAGCTGTAGTATCATGGATTCTGGGCAAAACATTTATTAGCTTTAATATTTTTCAGCTCTATCTCTGTGAGAGAGTGGAATAAAAATAATGTTCACCTGACCTAGTGCGAAGTGAGTCTTTGAGCCCTTATGACCTAACTGCCCAGGACAATCCCCCACCCCCTTATCATTACAATGACCCTTAACTGTCAACAGAGGACAAGTTGTGGTTATTCACCTCCTGCTACTGTTTGTATTTGTTTCTGATTCATGAAATAAAAGAAAAAATCTTGCTTTTGTATATCATTTGTATAAGGTTGCCATGCCTGTGTTTTGACCCTGCAATATATTATAATTTTTAAGTTATCTTGTATATACCATTATAACATTGATCTTTGGATTACCTCTAGCATTATGAGTTTGGTATCAGTTGGAATTTAATGCACATGTATCATTAGCAGTCTTGTTTACAACTCCAAGTTTCTCTGATCTTTATTAGATAGCTGGGAGTTTGATGATGAGCAATATTTTATTACTGCTAAAATCAGGTATCCCCGACCAAAACCCACCTCAAAGCCCTGCACTAGAGTTAGATCAAAGATTTAACAGTCCATGTGTTCATGCTAAAATGTCCTAGCATGAGGAGAATTCCTGATTCACTGCTGTATGTTTGATTGTTAGTATGTGTAATATTATTCCATTATTCTTGGTTAAAAAGGAAGGAGGGTATGATGGTTATAATGATAATGTGGATGTGACTAATATTTACGATTATTAGTTATTTCCTTGTAAATATAAATGCTGCTGTGACTCAGACACATACACACTTACGCATCACTTCTTTTCCACTTTATTGGAAGCACAACTTTCAGCTTAAATCTATAAAGTGAACACATTCTTTGATGCAAATGATTCACAAGTTGTGCAAAAGTAAACAAAAGCAAGTAAGGGGGTCAAGGGTCATCATCTTTCTTTCATTCTTCATTTGGAGCTCAGTAGGCACGTGCTGATCACGGTGGCCAGCTCCTCCACATGCTCTCACTCCAGACTGAACAGTTCATGCCTCCTGATAGGATCTGACAAGCAGCCACATGAGCAGAACTGTGATCAGCACAATCATGAAGTTCAGAAAGAGCTCCTGTGTAGATCGGTCCATCTCTCCCAGATGAGGGGTGGGGCAGGGACACTTCTAAAAGAGTAAGTAGGGATAAGGTGAGTAAGCTTTTTATCTGACTCAAACTGAACATGGAGAAAGAACAAGATACAGGTATAAGATGTGAGAAAGTTGGAAAGAATGAATGATTTTGGTAAAAGTGAAAACATTCAAATAATTTGACAGTTATTGTCCAAAAGTTTTCCTTGTGGAAACCACGCCTACATTTAAACCCCTCAATCATCCTTAAGTTTTAAATTCTCTTCTCTCATCTGTCCAGCTCTTTCACACTGACAGCTCTCTGGCCTTGATTCACACTTATATAAAGCAAAGATAAATACATGCCTAAACAATGCTGCTGTTATAAGAATAGTACTTGTTAAGACCATGTAATGATAAGCAGTAAATATTAATGAACAGTATGACATTTATAAAGATACAAAATGAAATAGTTTTTGTATATTTAAAGAATAAAGTGTGAATTCTCAATTAGTTTCACTGTCAATGCTGATTAATATGCTTTAAAATAAAAAGCTAATAAATAACAATATGGGTTTTTGGGGTTATAAAAAATGACTTAGAAAAAGATTCTTTTAGAGAGTGAATTTTCAAATAATGAAAATCCATTAGCAAGTTTACACACCTGGACAGGTGACTGTTTACCTGCTGAAAAGGCTTCTCAGATCAATGTGTTGTTAAGAAACAGAAATCTTCTTGCTTCTTTTGTTTTCTATTCTCTCTTATCTTGTGCAGAACTCTGTGTCGCACTGCGCTCTGCAAAACTTCTCTCCCTAAAAGTACTCTGATGATGAAGCACCTCCCAGGTCCTCATGTCACTGAGAAATTATCAAAGACTACTGCCAAAAGGAATTAAGTTCTCTGTGTATGTGCCACTGAATGTTTATGTGTTATATTTGGACAGAATTAAATTGATGAATTCTACGGCTTATTTCCATTTTTCGGAAAAAAAAAAAAACTAATGGCAGTGGCAGAATTAGATCTCATTGTGCATTCTGCATTAAAAGCACAGGGGCATTACCACTGAATTTGATGTAACAGCAACATAAACAATTTCAAATAATTAATATAAGTACTATCATACTATCATAACTGCTTTCACATCATCTTTAATATTGAAATGCTTTTTATAATCATTTGAAAACGATCAGACTAAACATGTAGCAGAACAGCATTACTGTGTGATAAAAGCAGGTTATGCAAAAGACAAAAAGGGCTGGGCATGTAGGGTTGGAGGCGTTTCCAATTTGCATATTCGATTCATCTGGATTATTTCAGAACAGGAAACGTTTTGCCATTTCTCTTTTGTTTTTATATAATGATGCATTTTGTGGAATGTCAAGCTTTATTATTATTATTTTTGAAACTTATAGGTTACTGTAAAGGTGAATTATGAGACTTCTTATTATTTTTCAGTGACTCAGGGCATTGGAAGTTGCTCATGAAATGTTGTAATGCTGTTTTCAAAGATGTCCTGTCGTTGAAATGCATCAGGCTAAATCTTTATCATCTCCTGTTTCCCTGTTCTATATTTAACAGTTCTATTTGTTGTGTCATGTCCGAGCTCAAACATTTGCCTTCATGGGAGATCTTACATTTACTGCACTATTCACTGGGCCTTGATTTTAAATGAAATATTTAACCACAATTTGGGTTTAAAAAGCCTTTCTAATGGGAAGCAACACAAGGACATTTCAAACAAAGCACATTATTAACATAAGTACATATTGCAAGTAAGACCTCGAAACACAGGATACATCTACAGGAAAAAAAGGAGAAAAATCTAATTCTAAACAAATGTAGAAATGATCGGTCCAGAATTTCTTGCCATAAAAGCTGGCAGTCCTCCTGGTATGGAGCGTAAACTGCTGTCTTTAGAATGATCCAGAATAATCCAGTCTGGCAGCTTTGCTAACAGCTGCTCACATCAGTGACCCAGATAAAGACTGAAAATAGACTTTAAACGATGCCTCACTGTCAAATTGTAAACAGAGCTCATGCAAATATTCATCAGTTTTATGTTTACGTGTTTATTCTATCTTCGGCACTCAGGTTTTTTCTGATATCTTATTGTTCAAAGGCTGCTGTTGATGTTTTCCAACTGGAGCTTTAAAATTATGACAATCTTCATATTTCCCTATTTGGACTTGAAAGCATGTCACTGTGCATGATGTTTCCATCACTGAAGTAAGTGTAGGACAGTGAACTACACACACACACACACACACACACACACACACACAGACACAGACAGAGCTCTGCCCTAGTAACAGTACAGATCTCATCACGTCCTCACTGTAATCTCACGTACACAGTCTGGCATGCAGACTGAGCTGCAGAAGTGGCATGCAGTTCCTGCAACACTAGACAGCAAGAGGAAAAAAAAAGAGAAAATCAGGAAAGAAACACAGTTTAGAATCCTATATATACTGCACTCCTGTTACAGTTGTGTATAAATTTTATTGTGATCTAAAATATTTAATAAACTTACTTATGATTAGGGAAATGTTGGGCTGATATGGGTGTTGCATGGTCTAAAATGAGGCATTGGAAGAGGCAAAAGTACAACTGCTTTAGCACAATCTAAAAAAAAAAAAAACTGTGAAATGTCCCAGAATCCAGTCTGAAAGTGATGGTTTTAGTTCATTGTCCCCAATGTGGGTTTTACTATTTTTAATCTTTCTAGCCAAAACATCACCATCCAAAATATAACTGCATACAGATATAAAATATAAATGAAAGAGATAATTATTCTTTATTACTCCAAGGATACATTGTGTCCAGGGTGTAGGTGGTTTCTTTATTATGTACCAAGCGACCAAGAGCAATAGCAAGAACAAGATTTACTATAAAACTAAATGCCATCAAACAACACTACAAGTGAGGTGTGTGACACGGTCATATTGGACACGGCTATTGACTAATGTAGCCAGCATCATGCAGTCTGTGTAAAAAACCACCTACAAGAATTTTACTGTATTTGGAACTTAAAAAAACAAAACTGTACACACTTACTAGTCCATTTATCATTCATCAGTCATATTTAGTCATTCTGTCATATCCAGAATACATAATCCAAGCTCCAGAAAGAGATCAGTTTCTCCATAAATTAAAGAGCAATGAAGGGAACATCCAGCTTAAATAGTTTCACATAGGATGTGTCAGAATGTTCAGATATGAAAGATATGTCACCTGTTTATCATCATAACTAACTATTCATAACATTTCATACATGTGGGCTGGTGTAAATTGTTCTGAATTCTATCTATTGATGTGTCAGGAGACGAGGGGGCTATATGGAGTACAAAGTCTGTTCACATGCCGGGAAATACCTATACAGCTATATGTGACCTCCACATCAGAACACCAAGAAATGTGACTCCATTTTGAGGCAGACAGACAGACACACACATACCACTCACAAACTCAAAGGCATTTATTTTGAATTCAGTTACACCACAAATATGAAATGAAATTCACCAGACTTTATACTTTTCTTTATCAAATCTTTTTTACCCGTTGAATAACTGATTTAGTTTTAATAAAACATGTACTTTGTTGGGAAAAAAGTTTCTGTAACCTGGACCTGGGTAGAGCTTCAATACATCAGACCTATCAAGTCAAATCTTCTCTTCATATCATACAACTACCAACCATTTGAGACATGTGACCTGGGGTAGATGAAGCCAATCACATCTTGTAAAATTGCTGCTCCTGCTATTTCACAGGGTGGTGTGAAAGTACTGTGCATAAAGTATACACACTCAGAAGAAAGTACTATACAACCTCTTTCTCACAGATAACCTATAATTGGTTTGGCCCTCCGACTCCGACAGCATTGGCAGTTGTGCTCTCTACATTTTATGTACGTTTCTGTCCAAACGTCAGTTCAATATTTGTTAATTATTTGGTGGTAAATGATAACAATAGAATTAAGGATGTTAATTATATTTTTATGCAAACATTTTTGATTACTATTGTTGAAGACTATGAATCTCTGAAGAGATTAATTTTCCTCGGATTATTGTTCCTTATCGTTAATGTTCATTACTTTATTTGTTCAATATTTTGACAGATCTTGCACCGATTAACTGCAAAAAATTTGTAAATAGCTTAAATCCTTCTGCAGTATGCAAAACAAGTAAAAAGTAAACCATGTCTTTGAAGCGTGGCAATGGAGGATTTTATGACCTGCACTAAACTGGTGAGAATTACACACTCCTGTAGGATGTCCAAATGCATAAAAACACCAATTAATAAGCAGGCCACTTTTCATCCTTCATTTCCTGTATCCTGTGTAAAAGAACATCCTGAAATGTCCTTTTTTTTTTTTTTTTTTTATAAAAATATCCTCGGTTAAGGTCATGAGTGCAGAAAAAAAACTGCTTTGTTATATCTGGCGCGTCATTACATAATTTCCTGCTGCTTATCTACCTACGTACCTATCCATCCATCAATCCACAAACATTTATCAACAAAAATGGGACATAACTAATTACAAAGGACATAATTAATCCACACTGTAACAGATTAACTGTTATGGCTAAATTGCAATAAATTATAATAAAGGTATCTAGTTACAGTACATGAGCTTATTATCAAAGTGCCTTCTGAGTACAGGTTTTATTAGTAGTAGTAGTAGTGTTCATCTTTGGCAAGTGATGCAAAATAATCAACTGTGCAGCGCATCTCTCCATCTTTAGTTGAATATTTATTTATTTATTTATTTATTTTTTTTTCTTTTATTAAATAAATTACTACATATGTTTCAATTGACATGCTTACTTTTCACACTCAAGGCTAATTTATGCAGTTTCATTGTAAACACACCTTCAGATTTTTCACACGATCAGATATTACTCACAATAATCACAGGTGAAATGTCTGATTCTTCTTTAAGCGTGCAAATGACGACTCTAGTGGACGGGACAGGGGGTGCTCATACTTTGTGAAGCGAAGCACATAGACTACGGTCAGTAATTAAACAACTAATTCAACTGATTGGTCCGCAAACAATTACTATGACGTAGACTGAAGCAATTGGACAGCCCAACACAGCCGTGAAACATGAAAAGAAGAAACCGTAAAAGAAAAGACGAAACCGTGAAGATTACATATGGACAAACGGCTCTTGCCTTTCCTCGCGCTGTTGCATAGCATTGGTATCGGTAAAAGACATGATGTTAAATTAGACGCACTGACAGCAGACGTGGTTTCCGACTTTGTAACGTCGGTGGAGTTTGGCAGCGCGTGGTCCGTGTGTAGGCCCGTACCGAGTGACATGACTCTGTGCCGTGGATTAGGATACGCGCATATGCGGCTTCCCACGCTGCTGGGCCACGAGAGCACGCGTGAAGCGGTGCAACAATCGGGCGCGTGGCTACCTCTGGTCCATAAACGTTGTCACCAAGACACCACCCGATTCCTGTGCTCGCTCTTCGCCCCGCGTGCCTGTCAGAGCTCAACAAGTCCGTGCGCCCGTGCAGGAGCCTATGCGAGAACGTGCGTAACGCGTGCGCGCCTGTTATGAACACTTTTGGTTTCCCGTGGCCGGACGCGTTTAACTGTAGCCTCTTCCCCAGATTTAATTCCACGCTCTGCGTTCCCGGAAGTGAGGACACCAGACGCAGCCGCCTGGAGGTTACTGGCGTCATTCCAGGTTTTTTTTTCTTCTAATGATCTCATTTTAAAGTGAAGACACTCTGCTGTTATAGAATATTTTACTGAACAAAAGGTGTATGCTCATCATAATAATGAAAAATAATAAATAATAAATAATAAAAGCATGATGTGGTTCAGTTAGTTCATTATTGTTTATGTACTGAAGACTGAAGGATGTATGTTTTTTAAAAACTATGGAGCGGTGAGGAAACTATAACTCAAAAGTTAAGTGCGGCAGACAGCTGAAGGGAAGTGGATGTTTTTGCAAAGGGAGGTTAACTGTCTTAAAAACTGTATGAAACGGTCTGCTGTGACGGAGTTCAGCAGTTGCTCCATGGACCGGCTCAGCTTTGTTCATTCTCAAAACAGTCTTCTATTGGCATAAAAACCCTGAGATTCTGAGCAACTTCTATGGCAGAAGAATTTTCTAGGACACTGTTAAAGACTGATTTCCAAACACAAGCTTTAATGTGATGACATCACTGACGGCATTTCGTTAATGGTCTCTCTCTCACACACACACACACACACACACACACACACTTTTGAGTAACCATTTGTATTTCTCTCCCGTGGGCAGGTAAGGGGCTGTGTGATGCCTGCAGCCCAAAATCCGAGGTAGAGAAGGAGATTGAGGAAAACTTCTGCAGAAGTCAGTTTGGTGAGTGTGTAAGATCAGTGTGCATTCAGTATCCAGGTGTTGTTACCAGACGTCTCTTTTAGGACTTAAAATATAAAATAATGCAATATTTGCATAAACTGCAAATCTTTGATACTACACATCTTTTAAACAACGTGACAACCAAGAGTAGCACCTGATAGAAAAGGTTTTTAGATCTGTCTGAGTACATGAACCTTCAGTCATTGTTCACCTTGCTGCTCTCAAGCTATTGATGATGAGCATCAATGGAGAAAATTCCATGTTGAATAGAAAAGCAATAACACTATAGAGAAAATGTGAAATGCAATACACTAACTGCATTTATTTTTCATTACTTAAATGAACACATTACACAGTGAAAAGCAAAAATGTTCAATGCATTGTTTTTGCATCAGTTTATCTCTTCATTGAAAAATGGAAGCATTACTTTTTAAATTAAATGCTAAAATAATTCAGCATTTAACTTTCCTCTGTCTACAGTGCAGTTGTGTCCCATAATCACTGTCCAATCACAGCCCTGCACTGCACTCGGGGCATAGCTATAATCAGAGGAGAAGAAAATGGTCCATCAATGGCATCATTTTTCAGGAGGTGCTGTCTTCCATCCGCTTTAAAGTTTCTTGTTGTTTCTTTGTTTGTACAACACTAAACTCTTTATCACATTTTACAGAATTATTTAAACACATTATAAGTGTTCATAATATAAAATACTCACAGCTCCTAAAACCATTTTAGAGTTTTTATATTCAGACTCATTTATTTCAACATTTCTGCCAATTTTTTCTCAGTGTTTTTCTCCATATGGTAAATTATACTTTCTTACTTGAAAATCATATAATATATTATTATATAATATTTGATGATAATCATCTTCTTCTTCTTTCGGCTTTTCCCTTCAGGGGTCTCCACAGCGAATCATCTCTCTCCACCTATCCCTATCTTCTGCATCCTCAACACTTGCACCCACTAGCTTCATATCCTCATTTATTACATACATATACCTCCTCTTTGGCCTTCCACTTTGCCTCCTGCCTGGCAGCTCCATGTCCAACATTCTCCTACCAATATACTCACTCTCCCTCCTCCACCATCTTAATCTGTCCTCCCTAACTTTGTCCCCCAAACATCCAACATGAGCTGTCCCTCTGATGTACTCGTTCCTAATCCTAATCAACATCTTCAGCTCTGCTACCTCCAGCTCTGACTCCTGTCTCTGTCTCAGTGATACTGTCTCTAAACCATACAGCATGGCCGGTCTCACCACTGTCCTGTATCACCTTCCCCTTGATTCTTGCTGAAATTTTTCTATCACACAGAACTCCTGACACCTTTCTCCACCCATTCCAACTTGCCTGCACTCGCTTCTTTACCTCTTTCCCACACTCTCCATTACTCTGGACTGTCGACCCCAAGTACTTAAACTCCTGTACCTTCTTCACCTCTTCACCCTGTAATCTTACTGTTCCACTTCCCTCTCTTTCATTAACACACATGTACTCAGTCTTACTACGACTGACTTTCATTCCTCTTCTCTCCAGCGCAAACCTCCACCTCTCCAGGTTTTCCTCCACCTGCTCCCTGCTCTCATTACAGATCACAATGTCATCTGCAAACATCATTGTCCAAGGAGACTCCTGTCTGACCTCCTCTGACAACTGGTCCATCACCATAGCAAACAGGAAGGGGCTCAGAGCCGATCCCTGATGCAGTCCCACCTCCACTCTGAACTCCTCTGTCTGCCCTACAGCACACCTCACCACTGTCCTGCTCCTCTCATACATGTCCTGCACCACTCTGACATACTTCTCTGCTACTCCTGACTTCCTCATACAGTACCACAGCTCTTCTTTTGGCACCCTGTCATACGCTTTCTCCAAGTCTACAAACACACAGCGTAACTCTCTCTGACCATCCCTATACTTCTCCATCAACATTCTCAGAGCAAACATTGCATCTGTTGTGCTCTTTCTGGGCATGAAGCCATACTGCTGCTCACAAATTTCCACTACCTTCCTTAACCTAGCTTCCACTACTCTTTCCCATAGCTTCATTGTAGGGCTCATCATCTTTATCCCCCTATAGTTGCTGCAACTCTGCACGTCACCTTTATTCTTAAAGATCGGCACTAATACACTTCTTCTCCATTCCTCAGGCATCTTCTCACTCTCTAAAACCCTGTTAAACAGACTAGTTAAAAATTCCACTGCCGCCTCTCCTAGACACTTCCAGACCTCCACCGGGATGTCATCAGGACCAACTGCCTTTCCACTTCTCATCCTCTTCAAAGCCTTCCTGACTTCATCCTTTCTAATCTTATCTACTTTCTGTTCCACAGAGTTCACCCCTTCTACTCTTTTTCACTCTCAAAATATTTATAATAATAATAATATTTGATGATGATAATTACTGTAATTCTATAATAATTAATAATTTTATATAATTCTCCTTTTTTTTCTATATTTAAAAAGTGTTTTTCCTACTCTATCCTTACACTAACATTACTTTTGGTGTTTTAAACTACTAAGACTGATTCATTCATAACCTTGTCTTAATTTTTACTATTTTAGGTGTATTATGTTGATTGTTTTATATCGGGTTGACTTTAATGTATTATTTATTATACAAAAATAAATCTAACATTAATTCTGTTTTCACGTTTCTGTTCCTCCCAATAAGCATTCAGGCTTCAGATTGGCTCCTCCGCCTTGCAGGGGGTGGACCTGCGGGTGGAACCTCAGGGGCGGAGTCAGGTCCTGCGTTGGGAAGGTGAAGAAGAGGAGCAACAGGTGACAATGCGGCAGAGCGGCCTCTGGCTGACTGATGCCACTAACTGTTCATGCCAGGCACTGGAGGGGCAGAGCTTAGGTCCACTACTGGCATTGGGGAACATGGAGGGCAGACGCATTGTTCTCTCCCGACTGGTGAAATGGCCTCACCACGAGAAAGAGCTAAAAAGATTTCTGAGGAAATTGAGCAGGAAGCCATGTTGAAATTCCTACTAATAACTGTGAAAAATTGCTAGAGCACCACTCTAACTTTTAATCCTTAACCAAAATGTTCAACACTAAGGCCTTGGACTTTCTGGTGTCATGTGGAAAGAAAATGTATTATATTAAATTTAAGGAATTAAATAAGTTTATTAGAAGGCAGAAGAAAACCCAATGAACTGCCAGAATAAGGGGCTAATATTTACTAGCAAACATGGTTAATGGTTAGAATTATAGATTAGTTGTCAGTCTAATCTTAACTAACTTCCTGGTGCATGGGTTTACTTACAAAACATAATACTGTGCCAAGCATCAGTTTGGAAATTTAGCTAGTGACACAACTCCAGTAGCTACTGCTAGAGACCTAATATTAGGTGAGCTAACTACACAGCAGTGTTGATATAGCACATGTACACTTGAGCATTTTTGTGTGTTTAAATGTGTAAATAGCTGCTCTGTATATTTACATGTATGTTTAATCAAAGAACTTTTTTTTATTTAAGACCTAGATTTTTAAAATGAAAAACTATTTTCCCATTAAAAACATCTGTGACACAATTGGGATTTTTTTTTGGTGATCTTTCCCTTTTTTTTTTTTTTTTTTTAACAGTTTACTGATGTATCTCTATGTAACTTGATTCAGTTGAATGTTGATGTGAAACATTAATCTTTTCTTATCTTATTAAGAAATGCATTTCAAATAAGAAATCTTCCTCAACACTTAGCTTAGCATGCTAGTTATTTCCCGGACACCCCACAAACACATTCACACAGAGACCATTTATCTTAGCCAGTCCACCTTCTGGCACATTACTGGAAGGTGAGAGGAAACCTACATGGGCAAAGGTGTGTGTGTGTGTGTGTGTGTGTGTGTGTGTGTGTGTGTGTGTTTTCTCAGAGCTGCTGCTCAGTGTAAGAGGAGCACACCTGGGTTAATTAATAATTCATAGTAGGAAGCTGATTGGCTAAATTGTCACCAGTCTACCACACACACATACACACACACAAAATGAATGCATTCCCCTTCTGATCAGTTCATCTTATTGTCTTCTTATCTGCAAAACCGAGGAATTCATCAAGACATCATCAAGGTTAGTTGGACTGTGTGTGTTTGTGTGCTGTGTATCTCTAATGAACATCAGCAATGTTTGAGTTTAAGTAACTGTGCAGTTCAGTCAGCTCTTAGTGCTCATCAGTGCTAATTCAACTGTTTTGAGGTCAGTTTCTACATAATTCCCCAGGAGCTCTATGTTTTACTCACCATATCTCTAATAAAAGTCTTCACTTGTCAAGTGGCCAGTTTGATGGCCTGACCAGAGATCAGTGTGTATTTGTTAACAGTGTATCTCACTACTGAGGTTAAGTATGTTCTGAAATAAATAAATAAATCTGCCTGAAACAAAAATATAGAATCTTTGCCAGACAATGTGAATCAGTTGTCAGAGTTTGCTGTTCAGTCAGATTCATTAAATTTTTTTGTTTATGTATAAACTATTAAATTCATTAAAAGCTTATGTGTTTTGCAAATGTTTTACTTATGACACTATTTTACACCTTCTCTGACATGTTAGCACTACATGGTGTGATCTGGACCATGAGTAGAGCTGAATGATCACAGGGATGTATAGTCTGAGGAATCATGGTTTATTAGCCTGCTAGCTAATTTATTCTATTTACACCTGACATTTCATCATCCAGTGAAAATAAATACAGAAATATATTTTAGCCAAATAATTTAAAATGATTTCATTTAGGTGCACCTAGAGAAACAGATGGAGCCTTGATATTTTTCACTTGTGTGTGTGTGTGTGCAGATAGTGTGCTGTGGTTTCACTAAATAATAAATAACATTTGATGATGTCATTATCTTCATAGAGGATGAGAACGTGGTAGGGGGTTCGGTGGTGTGGTTGGTAACACATGCAAACTGTGGTAGCATGCTAATATGCTAATAAGCAACACTGTTATATTGGGGCAGGTGTTCCAGGACAGGACAGGGGTTGAAGAGGGTGTGAACATAGGTTTTGCCCCAGTTATAATATGTTATAATAAACTCTAAGCTAAGTTCATGCTACTGGACCTGCACCTGGGACAAACATTTTTTTAATGTTTGAACTACTCATGCTACACGTGAAAAAGAATGCTGAACATCTCTTGCTATTAAACTGCAGCAGTACACTGTGGGAAATGGTGTCTGCGGCCATTGCTCTGGCCTTCGTGCCGTTGTTGCTCACACTGATCATCCGGTACCGGTTTTACTTCGTGCTGTTCTACCGGGCCGTGCTGCTCCGCTGGGTTCAGGATTTTATGACAGGCATCAGCAGGGAGGAGAGAGTGTACGAGTATGTCCTCACACACGGCACGCCAGGAGATCCCAACAGCATTCTTGACACCTTTGACCGCTGGTGCAACAATGTCGAATTCATCAGCCATATAGGACCCAAAAAAGGTATCTCTCACTCACTCACACACATATACAGTGTAAATTTAGACTAAACTTCCTGTCATGGCTCAGGTTTGATTCTGGACCGTCTGCTGAAGGAGCTCTGTCCTCTAACGGTGTTGGAACTGGGGACTCACTGTGGCTACACCACGGTCAGAATTGCTCGCTCGCTGCCTCTCGGTGCTCGGCTCTACTCGGTAGAGATGGATGAGAGAAACGCGCATGTGGCCGAGAAGATCATCCGACTGGCCGGGTTTGACGACGACACGGTGAGATCCATAAAATTCAACAGTGATAATTCTCTTGTTAAATGGAATTTCTGTAGTGTTTAGAAGTGAAAATAAACATTTTTTAAATCTGTCAGGAAGTTTGAGTGCTGTAATAAATTTTAAAGACTACATGAAAACAGTAGGAACATGGAAATGTAATTAAGTGTTAATCACACAGTCGAGATTAAACACCATGTTGTAAAGTTCAGGTGGAATCTTTGGGGCTTGACCTATTATTTCTCACCCCTGTCCTGGTGCAGGTGGAGCTAATTGTGAGACCGTCTGATGAGGTGATTCCTCGTTTGCGTGAAGATTTTGGTATTGAGCGCCTGGATTTTGTGTTTATGGATCACTGGAAACGGTGTTACCTGCCGGATCTGCAGGCTCTGGAGGACAGTGGGTTACTGGGCGAAGGCTCAGTGGTGTTGGCTGATAACGTGGTGTTTCCCGGCGCTCCTAGCTTCCTGCGCTATGTGCGTCGCTCTGGCCTCTATGAACACCGTGTGCACCGAGCCGCACTCGAGTACATCCGGGGAATCCGTGATGGCATGGCGGAACTCGTGTACCGTGGCATCAAATAAAGGCTATTTGGGATATCGGCATTTTTATTTTCAAATAAAAGACAGTGAGCAGTTACAAAGAGCAAACTGAAACAAAAATAAAAGCTTGCACAACATTAAATTTAAAAAAAAAAGAACAGTTTTGAGTAAAAATTACAGAATGTCAAGAAAATTCACTTCAACTAACTAAAAAATTTTAACTGCATTTTATTAGATAACTTTTCACAAAAGTACTGATCTAAAATAAACTGAATTTTATGAAGCTATATTATGTACAAGCAAAATTTATTTTCAACTAACTTTTTTGTCTCATGTAATGTCAGCAAACTCCTAACTCAGTTAATATTGGCTTAGCTCTAATTATCAAAAAAAAACAAAAAACATGTACATTACAAATAATATTTCACAAACATTAAGTAGATAATCTGCTCATAAAACCTTAAAAAACCCAGAATCTGGATTCAATCTGTTTTTTTTTCAAATTATTCTATTCTATTGAATCTTTGCAGAAAAGAGAAACATCACATATACAAACAGGAATAAAGTTTAAAAAAAGAAATGTACACTGAAACTGTTCTATCATGCAGAAAATAAATGTACTGAAAATATTTTGTCCCTGAGCAAAAACACAGCAGCTCTCTGGGCTCAAGAGAATTTTGTCTTTTACACTTGTTTGATTTTTACACTGAACAAAAATACATTTACAGTTTTCCTCTCTTTATAAAGTATGGATTTAATAAATACATTTTTTGAGTTAATGAACGTTAAAGTTGGTTATAAAAATAGAGGACAGAATTTAAGGCCATGGATGTGAACTCAGTTAAATCAAAGAAGTAAAGTTACAGAATTCTACCTTTAAATGAAATTCTCAAAGAATATTAGAAAGAAAAATCAGGAGTTTCCTTTCTGCCTCATTCAAATGGTTCATTCCACTTAAATTCTTCAAATGTTTCACACACCCATGGAAGTTAAATATATTTGTTTCAAATGCTAGAATCAAGTTTTGGGTCATAAGTTTAAAAATAATTAATAACACTATTTAATCAGTCATTTAAAAACACAAGAACCAGCTAAATACATAACCTGTTTTAATTCAATCCACATTATTTGTTCAGATGATGAAGATTCAGTTTCAATGTTACAGGTGTTACCCATAGTGCACGGATGCAAATATTTAAATAACAGCATTTTTATTTACAAGTACTGTTTATAGAAATGTAAAACATATATACATTACACTCAAACACAAGCACTGACCTGGAAATCAACAACTCAATTCTCACCCTCTCTCATACACACACTCTCTGACTGACACACACACACTCTCTCTCTCTCCTTTATAAGCACTGTGTTTACTGTCACATGGCAGGCAGTAGAATAATTTGTGTGTGTATGAGTGTGTGTGTGTGTTACACACTCCTACACTTGTCCTTGAGTAGGTGACAGTATGATGGACTAAATAAAAAAGACACTAGGTTCACATGATGGGTGTGCCCTTAAAAAGAATCCAAATGCTATCATCTGACTCTCATTAAAAAAAAGCATGCATGCTAATCAGCATGCGCACATACTCAGAGAGAGAGAGAGAGAGAGAGAGAAAACAGTGTGGGCAGACAAGCAAGTGTCCCTCTACCATTCTGAGACTAAATATGAGGTTCAGATCATCCACTGGTCTTGGTCCTGATCTGCTCCCTCCATATCCACCTGAACACAAACAAACACACACACACACACAATATTAACAACAATATTTAAGATATAGTATTTAAAATGCACTATATTTGATCATGTTTGCTTGAACATATCACATAATAACCACGCATAAAACAAACCCCGTTGCTCCGCCTCCTGTGGCTGTAGATGAGTTTATATCAGAACAGACACAGGGTCAAAGTTTATTCCTCTCAAAGTACATGGAGTCTCCTTTTCAGAAATTCTGACAATGTCTCGGACGTCAAAATGAAAAATATTCACACGTGTCTAATGCTAGGTTTCTAATAATCTCAATTACATTAAACTGTGAACATGTGCTTCCTTCTTTAACTCTGATGTGTTTATAGACAATAAATACAGTATTTTTATATTTATATAGAATGGAGGTGTTTGTGGTTAAGGGTAGAAATGACTTGCCATCAAATGCACCTTAGCAGACTCTCAAAACAGAAATCTGACCTCATTTATCTCGCCATCATCAGGAAACTCATTATAAATGTTCATGTCATCCATGTCCTGCATATCTTCATCCTCCTCAGAGTCCTCCTCACTGTCCTCCTCGTCTTCATCATCCTCCTCTTCCTCCTCATCAAACGTCTGCAAGTAATAACAGGATGCAGTAAACTGCTGCCATGGGATGTTGTGGCATGCTTCATTTGAACACTGACTGAAATGTGCCCTCAACATGCCATTTTAAAATTTAAAATTTGATGCACTACAATAAATTATGCAATGTGTTTTTAAAGGCCATGAAAGATTAAAAAGATGCTGAACTGACTCTACACCGTTAGTCATTCATAATATTTGTAACATGCAATTTTTTCTTCTAAACATGTAACATCCTAGTGATTGGCCTAAGAGTGACCTGAGAATGCAGACCTGAGTACTGAGACACAGTATTAAGAACACAAAACTGAGAACGAAAAAATAGAGTACTAAGAACATTTTGTAATAAATTCCTGTAAAGCTGCTCTGTGACCTAGGTCCATTGCTAAAAGTGCTTTATACAAATAAAACTGAATTGAACTGGATACAGAACCTCACCACAGTGGGGATTTACCTCAAACACTGGCCGACCAATGGGCATCAGATTACTGTCCTTCTCTGCAATGTTCTGTAACTGAGAAAACACCAGGTTTCACACACACACACACACAACAGTAAACACAAAGATACTATACTAAACACTCACATAGAATATACACACTTTGTTAAAACATACATACACACTATAGTAAAGACAGACAATATGGTAAACACATACACAAAATATAAACAAAGCATAATAAAAACACAGACATTACACACAAACACCACACTACATTATACTGCACTCCTTTAAACCACAGTAAAATACACTACATACACTACAGTCATGTGAAAAAATTAGGACACCCTGTTGAATCTTCAGTTCTTTATTAAGAAATATCAACACGTCACTTTCTGATCTTATTTTAATTTGTACCTGTAGATGAAAGTGATGTAACTGCATGTAAACAACAAAATATCACTTTGTTTTCACTTATTAAACAAAAGAAATCAACAAAAATGAGTATTTCACTTGAGGAAAAAGTACCTGAGGAAAAAGTAGGACACCCTCTGCCCTAATAGCTAGTGTTTCCCTCATTGGCTGAAATAACCCCAGTGAGACGTTTCTTGTAGCCATCTACCAGTTTCTGACCTGGACTGGAAGAATGTTTCCCCCACTCCTCAATGCAGAACTCTGTCAGCTGTGTGATGTTTGAGGGGTTTCCTGCACACACAGTCCGTTTCAGATCACCCCACAGGATCTCAATAGGATTTAGATCTGGACTTTGACTCGGTCATTCCAGAATTCTCCAGGTTTTACTTTTCAGCCAGTCCTTGCTGGATTTATTGGGATGTTTTAGTCATTGTCGTGTTGCAAGGTCCAGTTCCACTTCAGCTTCAATTTTTTGACAGATGGCCTTACATGTTCCTCAAGCACCTTCTGATCCAATGAAGAGTTCATAATGAACTCTATGATGGTGATCTAGTCAGGTCCTGCTGCAGCAAAGCATCCCCAAACCAGAACACTTCCACCTCCATGTTTCACAGATGGTATGAGGTTCATTTGCTGAAATGTTGTATTTGGTTTACACCAAACATGCCCTGTTATGGTGTCCGAATAATTCAGTTTCAGGCTCATCTGTCTGAAGCACATTATTCCAGAAGTCTTGGCCTTTGTCTCTGTGTTCTTTGGGAAACTTCAATCTTGCTGTCATGTTTTTTAGACAGCAAAGGTTTTCTTCTTGCACACCTCTCATAATAGTTAAAGTTGTGTAGTCTCTTTCTGACTAGAGATTCATGCACTTTGGCATAAACCTGGTCATGGTGGCAGTTGTTTTAAATATTCTCCACTTGTAAATGATTTTCTGGACAGTGGAAAGGCTGATTACAAATTCTTCTGAGATCTTTTTATATCCCTTACCAGAGTCATAAACATCAACAATCTTCTTTCTAAAGGCCTCAGAGAGCTCTTTGGATCTCACCATGGTGATGCCTCTCACATCAACAATTAAGAGCAAACCAAGCTAAATGTCTGAGGTTGAAATAAGGCAAGCCTCCTTCACAATGCTCTGGAACAATATTCTAATCATTTGCAACTGATGTGATTCACCTGTAGGTCATTTGATCCATTTTAAGTACAAATAAATGTGGGTGTGTCCTTACTTTTACCTCCCAATTTGGATTTTTTTAAAATGACATTTTATAATTTGTTAATTATTTTACAAATCATTTTAAAAAAAGACTAATTTTTCCACATGACTGTACATTAGACTACCTCACACACATACACACCACTACACTTCTTTAAACTACAGTAAACTACACTACACACACACACACAAATTTACACTACACTAGACACAAGTTCACTTACCACACATACACTCCCACTGTGTACTCTAGAACTAAACACACTGTACTACACTACACAAAACTTCACTAAATTACACTGCAGCACACACACACACCAGTCTGCTCAACATCTCACCCAGGTCTGGTGCTGCTGCTCCTGCTGCTGAAGTTCAGTTTCATCCACACACGGCCGGTCCAGATTAAACCACAGAGACTCTGTCACCCTGGGGAATAAAGAGGGGAAGAGCGTGGACATGTCTAATCACACACACACACACACACACACACACACACAAGGATTATTAGCATGGAACAAACATGGAAATAATTTCAAACAGGAAAATCTATCTATTGTTTTACTAAACTATTTACTCCTACTGCTACTACTACTACTAATAATAATCATCACTTCATGCACTGTAATCTGATCAGAAATTGCTGCAGTTTTAGGAATTTATGCACTGTATTAAAATAATATTTATGTTCACATAAATATTAAGTCCCAGACTAATATTTGTTTTAATAACATTGTTATATTAAGTGTTATTACGTACGAGAATTAATGAGCTTAGGCATGTTTAAAATTATAATGTGTAATGATTACTAAAATACGTGATAGGCTGGAACAAAACTCACTCTCTCTCTCTCTCTCTCTCTCACTCACTCACACACACACACACACAAACACAATTATTAAACGCATATGCCACTAAATATATCCACTATAAAATAGGACAGTCCCAAATGACTCTCTACTATACTCATTAGTCCACTAATAAGGGTGCATGTAGCATTATCTCATACAGAGTGCAGGGCACCTTTATAGGGAGCAGGCCGTAATTTAGAATCAAACCCAAAAAGATCGTTAACGACTTACCTTTAGCTCAAGTTTGTACAGAATTAAAACCATAAAGTGATGAAACACACAGCTCCAACACCAATACACACCCTGCAACAAACCCAGGTCACAAATCATCCATTTATATTCCACATTCTCACCTCAAGGACGAGTTTCACCCTAGACAAAACAAATTTTTAAATTCTCCAGCTGAGCGGAAGCCGGTGTTCTGTCGAAAGCCTTCCCACCGGAAAAAAACACTGATAATCAGTTCCGCCTTTCTTCGGCCAGTGTTTCTATGCCTGACCTGGGAACAGTTTTCAGTTTTCTGATGAGTTAAACTTTTAATCGCTCCAGTTTTACAGAGGATAATGAATCTATCTATCTATCTATCTATCTATCTATCTATCTATCTATCTATCTATCTATCTATCTATCTATCTATCCATCCATCCATCCATCCATCCATCTAGAGGCTCCTTCCAATTTTTCATCATAAAACTGCATGTTGTTTGAGTCACTTGTACATATTTTGGTCTTTGGTTATTTTGGTCATTTGTCAGGAAATGTAAATGCTAGCTGATTGTCAGGAAGTTGTTACCTCAAAAAAATGCCTTGCTGTATGAAGTTCAGCAGAACACAATCCTCTCTAAACATGAGACAGCATGTCAGAAAAGATACTTCTCTCACCTAAGGTGTGACTTTCAATTCCTGTTTGTATGGGCAAATAAGAAGAAAAAAAAAATCCTAACAAGAATACAAAGCCAGTATTGCTCTGCAGACCTTTGCCCTTGTAGTTTAAGATGGTGATGAATATCCACCTCCAGAAATCATACCAGCAGAGTAATTACTGTTAATTTCTATCACTATTTTCTGTGACTGAGTGTACAATACAAAATATGTATGTAAATAGGCAATTATTACCCCTATTTGTACAGAATATTTGTAAATACAAATATTTTTTAATATCCAAAATGTATACATTTGTAGTGTTTTTGTTAAATTTAGGCTAGGACAACCTAGAAGTTGCCTAAACTGCAACTTCTAAGTTCTATTTTTGTTGTTGTTTTAAATATTTTACACCACTTTACTGTGGCATACAGGGTTTACCTGTAGAAATCCTAAAATAAACTCTATTTCACAGTGTAAAATTTCACAGTGTTATGGAGATTACAGAAAGTCAATGCAGAGAGTAAGCCATTAGCAAATCAGATAAAAGACACCTTCAACTCATCTATTATTTCAAAGAAATCCTTACTTTGAGTCAGTTTATTACATAATCTACTAAAAGTCTGGGTATCAGGAAATGTAAATGTCAAGTGTTTGCCAGGAAGTTGAAACACTGCTGCAGTATGCATGAGATGCTCAGAGTAGGTTTCAATACTTAAAAGAAGCACCAAAATAAAATACAATCCAAATATTTCAGGTCTTTCAGCTTTCTCATGCTCCAGTGTGTGTGTATGTGTGTATGTGTGTGTAAGGCTTTTTTCTTGGATTTAAAGAGTAAGAGCACTTCATGTGCTCGATTTCTGTCGTTAAAAAGTTAAAATCTTTCAACATCAAATTAAAAGCATTAGTTTTCAATAACTATTTTCAGCTAACAGACATATCAAGCTCATAATTGGTTATTTTATATAAATGGCATTGACTGTGAGAGAGATATTAGTTGGTATGTTTCATCAAACTAAATTTTCACAGGTCTGACAGCCAATCAGAATTGTCTATGTCACAATGTCCCGCCCCTTTTCAACCAATCAGAACTCATCTACTTCACAATGTCCCGCCCCTTATCATTCAATGAGGATGATCAATGTTTATCTCCTAAAAGTTACATAATAACCCTTGAAGGGGTCGTAAACCATCACCCCACAATCACCCCACACACACATACTCATACACTTAACCACTTGTATATGGTTAATGTTTCTACTGATTAAACATAGAAGTTGTACGTTTATCTCCTGAAGGTTACATAATGCAGAGTTCCCAGACCCCCACAATCACCCCCCCTACAGTCACCCCCCCACAATCACCCCACCTTCACACACACACACACAAGCTAAGTTTATCTCCTGAAGGTTACATAATACAGCGTTCCCAGACCCTCACAATCACCCCCCCCAACCCTTACCTTGACACACACACACACATAAGCAAAGTTTATCTCCTGAAGGTCTCACACAGTCACACCTCTGAATTCCTATGGATGTTTTGTCCTTGAAAGGGTCATAAACCATCAACACCCCACAATCACCCACACACACAAACACATATACTTAACCACTTGTATATGGTTAATGTTTCTATTGATAAAACATAGAAGTTGTACGTTTATCTCCCGAAGGTTACATAATACAGCGTTCCCAGACCTCCACAATCACCCCCCTAACCCTTACCTTGACACACACACACACATAAGCAAAGTTTATCTCCTGAAAGGGTTCATAAACCTTTATTACCCTCGCAATCATATGAACAAGTATGTTTCTATTGATAAAACATAGAAGTTATAAATTTATCTCCTGAAGGTAACGTATTCCATAGTCACCCCACAATCACCCACACACATACACCCCCTTAACCCTTACCTTGACACACACACACACTCAAACATATGAACAAGTATGTTTCTATTGATAAAACATAGAATTTTCAAGTTTATCTCCTGAAGGTTACGTATTCCATAGTCACCCCACATACTCTCTTGGAATTAGTCAAATTAATCACAGAATCAAGTAAGTCTTTCACATTTTTCACATTTTTCTTTCACAAATTAGGAAAAAAGTGTAAAAATGTGAAGTTAATTTTTTTAAATTGTGAAAAATGTGTATGGTAGCTACCCCAAATTTATAACATTTTATTTGTGTGGTCACTAAAGGAGATTAACAAAATAACAATTACCAATGGTACTGACATAAATTAAATCTAGCATGATATAAACTGTATGATGCAATAAGAATATATATCTTTTGGTGAAAAATGCTGGATATTCAGTCAGAATAATCTACATTCTGGATAACAATAATTATAAAACAAAACAAAACCAAAAAATTAATAGCTAACATCTATTCAAGGTCAATATGTTTTTTATTATGTAGGGTTTGGTTAAGTGTGTGACTAATTCAGACAGGAGAATTTATTTTAGTCCTGGAATCCAGTTAGTCGTTGAAACAAGTAAGCCTTTTATGTACATTATGAAAAGTTTTTTTAAAACTCTAAAGCTAATCTTCATAATGCAAATTTTAAAATTAGGGCTGGGCAATGATTAAATTTTTTAATCGCGATTAATCGTACTGTTATACACAAAATTGAACAGCCTATCTATCTGCCTACCCACCTATCTATCTATCTATCTATCTATCTATCTATCTATCTATCTATCTATCTATCTATCTATCTATCTATCTATCTATCTATCTATCTATCTATCTGCCTACCCACCTATCTATCTATCTGCCTACCCACCTATCTATCTATCTATCTATCTATCTATCTATCTATCTATCTATCTATCTATCTATCTATCTATCTATCTATCTATCTATCTATCTATCTATCTACCCACCTATCTATCTATCTATCTATCTATCTATCTATCTATCTATCTATCTATCTATCTATCTATCTATCTATCTATCTATCTATCTATCTGCCTACCCATCTATCTATCTATCTGCCTACCCATCTATCTATCTATCTGCCTACCCATCTATCTATCTATCTGCCTACCCATCTATCTATCTATCTATCTATCTATCTATCTATCTATCTATCTATCTATCTATCTATCTATCTATCTATCTATCTATCTATCTGCCTACCCACCTATCTATCTATCTATCTATCTATCTATCTATCTATCTATCTATCTATCTATCTATCTACCCACCTATCTATCTATCTATCTGCCTACCCACCTATCTATCTACACTATATTGCCAAAAGTATTTGCTCACCTGCCTTGACTCGCATATGAACTTAAGTGACATCCCATTCCTAATCCATAGGGTTCAATATGACGTCGGTCCACCCTTTGCAGCTATAACAGCTTCAACTCTTGTTGACAGATGAGAGAGACTATTCAGGTATACACACACACACACACACATACACACACAGGTAAACCCAATGGAGAGAACTGGACAGTCAGAAACAGAATCCATCCTTTTTAATGTTTATTCCTCACCAGACATTATAATCTGTATCCATGGCGACAGCAAAAGCGACTGCTTCATCAGGGTAATGACATCATCGTTAAGTCCAACATGGCTGAAGAGCTCAGAATGTTGGTTATTTCTCAAAATGTCTCAGTAATAAAAATGTCTCACAAAAACACAAAAAAGTGAAGTATCATCATAGGACTGTTACATATCTGTATGGCTAATCATACTTTCTGAGTAGCTTGGCTAATTGTTCATAGAATGTGTACAGAATTTATAAAATCAAATGAACGGAATAAACTCCGGGGGAAAAATTTTTTTTACACAAAAATAACTTGTTCAGCTCAATTGGTTTATTGCAATAAGCTACACTATATTGCCAAAAGTATTCGCTCACCTGCCTTGACTCGCATATGAACTTAAGTGACATCCCATTCCTAATCCATAGGGTTCAATATGACGTCGGTCCACCCTTTGCAGCTATAACAGCTTCAACTCTTCTGGGAAGGCTGTCCACAAGGTTTAGGAGTGTGTTTATGGGAATTTTTGACCATTCTTCCAGAAGCGCATTTGTGAGGTCACACACTGATGTTGGACGAGAAGGCCTGGCTCTCAGTCTCCGCTCTAATTCATCCCAAAGGTGTTCTATCGGGTTGAGGTCAGGACTCTGTGCAGGCCAGTCAAGTTCATCCACACCAGACTCTGTCATCCATGTCTTTATGGACCTTGCTTTGTGCACTGGTGCACAGTCATGTTGGAAGAGGAAGGGGCCAGCTCCATACTGTTCCCACAAAGTTGGGAGCATGGAATTGTCCAAAATGTCTTGGTATGCTGAAGCATTCAGAGTTCCTTTCACTGGAACTAAGGGGCCAAGCCCAGCTCCTGAAAAACAACCCCACACCATAATCCCCCCTCCACCAAACTTTACACTTGGCACAATGCAGTCAGACAAGTACCGTTCTCCTGGCAACCACCAAACCCAGACTCGTCCATCAGATTGCCAGATGGAGAAGCGCGATTCGTCACTCCAGAGAACGCGTCTCCACTGCTCTAGAGTCCAGTGGCGGCGTGCTTTACACCACTGCATCCGACGCTTTGCATTGCACTTGGTGATGTATGGCTTGGATGCAGCTGCTCGGCCATGGAACCCCATTCCATGAAGCTCTCTGCGCACTGTTCTTGAGCTAATCTGAAGGCCACATAAAGTTTGGAGGTCTGTAGCGATTGACTCTGCAGAAAGTTGGCGACCTCTTCGCACTATGCGCCTCAGCATCCGCTGACCCCGCTCCGTCAGTTTACGTGGCCTACCACTTCGTGGCTGAGTTGCTGTCGTTCCCAAACACTTCCACGTTCTTATAATACAGCTGACAGTTGACTGTGGAATATTTAGGAGCGAGGAAATTTCACGACTGGATTTGTTGCACAGGTGGCATCCTATCACAGTTCCACGCTGGAATTCACTGAGCTCCTGAGAGCGACCCATTCTTTCACAAATGTTTGTAAAAACAGTCTGCATGCCTAGGTGCTTGATTTTATACACCTGTGGCCATGGAAGTGATTGGAACACCTGATTCTGATTATTTGGATGGGTGAGCGAATACTTTTGGCAATATAGTGTATCTATCTATGTCTGTCTGTCTGTCTATCTATCTATAGGGTTCGTACACATTTTTACTAATAAAATTCCATGACTTTTCCATGGGTTTGAGGTACATATTCATGACCTAATGTTTCAT